>NC_069499.1:935183657-935261157 GCF_027579735.1 Bombina bombina | reverse complement strand
CCCATGCAGGCCACAATAGGTCGCCCTGGAGGGTTGCTAAGAGTCTTGTGAATTTTGGGCACAACCCTGAAAGTGGGTATAAGTGGATCATCTATAAGTAGATGTTCAAAAATGTCTCGTTTGAGAAAACCCTCTTCCAGTGCCGTATCCAAAAAGTCAAAAAGCTCTTTAGTATATGCAGCTGTAGGATCATAACTAAGCTTGATTTAAGTATTATTATTGTTAAGTTGGGAAGTCGCCTCCCTAACATAGTCAGTGGTGTTAAGAACTACCACGGCGCTCCCTTTAGCCGCTTGGGTAATCACTATGTTAGTGTTGTCTTGTAGATGTTTTAGAGCCAATCTTTCTGAGTGAGAAAAGTTGTTGGTAGATGTGCTATGTAATGTTTTTAAGGTGTCATGTAGATTAAGAATATCCCTTTGTACTGCTTCTTGATACATTTCTATACAGGTACTTCTAGCTTGAACGGGATAAAAATAGGAGCTATCTTTGTGAATAAGACCTGCATTCGTGGGAGTGTGTCTAACATCATTATTCAGTAATGATATGAGTGAATTGAAAGCACACAGATCTTTATAGATTAAACTGGTGCAAGTGGTAGAAGATGAGGAATCAGTATTGGTGAAAAGAACTGGGTTAGTGTGATCTGAATGGGAAGTGTTTTTTGAGTGTGAATTTCCGTACTAACCGTTTAACGTCTATCATGGTGGTAAAGACATCGAAATCAGTACTTGGAGCAAAAGTGAGACCTTTATTTAAAGATAGAAATTTGTGATGAGTGAGAGAAAAATCAGAAAGATTGATTACATTATCTATTTTTTCTTGGTTTTTGAGGCTGCCCTGCTGGGGTATCTATGTGTCTTGCTTGGAAAGGACTGCAACTTATTTACTGGTTATTTAAACCGCATATATAAATCTGTACAATATTATATCTGATTCTGCTTAAGGGACTTTTAAATTATAATAGCCAAGTACCCAAACAACAACATAGGGCTGAGCACTCTCTGTTGCTTTATTTATATATATATATATATATATATATATATATATATATATATATATATATATATATATATATATATATATATATATATATATATATATATATAAACACATTTTAAATTAGGGGGAGATAAAAGGTGAGTTTAAAATCCTCCACTACGCACAAAATATAGAAAAAAATAACTCATTGTGTAGTTCATTAACAAATCTAGACAGGCCCAGAGGCTTGTTTTCCCACAAAAAAACCTCTGAATTACATTGTTTCCAATGCAGCAAAGGATTCTGGGTAAGATATGCAAATTAAGTACACAATGACACACCTTTTTACTTCAGTCTGCTTTTCAGCAGGTTCCCTTTACACCAAAGTATCGCTGTTCATACAGCTTATAAACTTAGCTAGGGTTAGTGCAGTGATTCATAACCATCCCAGGACAGACTGTTTCGTGGTTGGGCTGGGAGAAGGTTAGAATCACTGCTGGGTGAAGTTGATTCCAGGCAGAATACAACAACATTTTAAATTAGGGGGAGATAAAAGGCGAGTTTAAAATCCTCCACTACGCACGAATCAGCAGCGATTCTAACCTTCTCCCAGCTGATGAGTGGCAAAAACCACGAAACAGTCTGTCCTGGGATGGTTATGAATCACTGCACTAACCCTAGCTAAGTTTATAAGCTGTGTGAACAGCGATACTTTGGCGTAAAGGGAACCTGCTGAAAAGCAGACTGAAGTAAAAAGGTGTGTCATTGTGTACTTAATTTGCATATCTTACCCAGAATCCTTTGCTGCATTGGAAACAATGTAATTCAGAGGTTTTCTGTGGGAAAACAAGCCTCTGGGCCTGTCTAGATTTGTTAATGAACTACACAATGAGTTATATACATATATATATACACACAAACACACACACACACACACACACACATATATATATTATGTGTGTATGTCTTCAAAGTTACAGTGGCCAGCAGATTGCTAAACTATCTGTGCAATACAACCTTCTCCCAACACAGTAGGTCATTTGTTTTGTTTCTAAATATTGCAAGATCTTCTTTATTTTCTCAGGTATCACCTGTCCAAGCACCTGAGCTCTTTGAAAATGACTGTGGAATGCAGATTATCAGGTTCCCATAGAGCTTTCTACTAAAACATCACCCTCAAAAGGAGAAAACAATATAATATTGTTAGAGGATACATTTACCCTAGGTGATCACACATTTGGTTCTGCTAGTGCATCAATTTTACTAATGTTCGGCTTAATATCAAAATGTATTTGGTAATCTCTGAACTAAGCATCTCTTACAATATCTTCAATGGGCATGCACACGGAGCAATATTTTCCCTTTAAATGAGGGGTCTCCTACATCTCTACAGTGTTCTGAGCTCTAACAGACTTAATCAACACATCCAAGCAACAAAGTGGCACAAATGATACCCCTCTTTTTTTTTTTTTGCAAAAGGAGAACATTTCAGTTAAATATAGTCACATGGCCATGTGATTAGTCACATGGCCAAGAGTTTATTGCTATTAAAGTATCTGATGTGTGAGAACCATAATCTTATAACACAACGGCCTCTTTTGCTTCACACAATATAAAAAAAGGAAATAAAAGCTACTTATTTGAAAAGGTCAATCATCTTGCTTCACATGAGCTGTTCTGTGTCCCACCTACCATGACAAATACCTGAAAACACTGGTACTATTTCAGAGCACATAACACTATACAAACCCTTATAAAATCTCCATACCGTATAAATATATCATAAGACACCAAATCATAAGACAGTTTTTTTTATGCCATGGGCAGGGCTTTTACAGCCTGCATTAAATATTTACTTCTCCCATTTATGATGTATGAGTGTAAAGTGACCGATGCTGGTAGTGTGGTGTTTGGTTACCCTTGGGTAAGTTTATTCAGATGCTGTTAAAATGAGTTGTCAAACTTAGTACATTTTAAAACGTTTCCCTTAAATATCCTAATATTTGATATTAGAAAATGTTGATGTGTATAATCTCCATTGATGAAGTACATTAAATGAGATGCTACTATCATTCAGAATAGCTATGTTGTAGTTTAACCCTTTGAGTGCTAAGCACTTTCCCACCTGGGTGCTAAGGTTTTTTTAAAGGGTTTTTTATTTTATATTTTTAATTTTTTTTTAATTTTTTTTTTACTTTTTTATTTTATTTATTTCAGATCCCCAAGACTTACACTGTTGGAAAGGTTGGGCGATTACCTTTCCAACGGTGGGTCTTGGGGGGTCTGTAGCTGCTTAGATGCCTGAGATACAGGCTTCTAAGCAGCATGCCCCCTGCTCCTATATTTAACATTGTTAATGTTAAATAAAGTTGCGTGGTGACATCATCACGTTATTGCGCGTGACGTCACCACGCAAAACGGGAAGCCCTAGCAATGCCTGTCATTATGCAGCACCGATCGCCGGGGTAGGAGCCCCCAGATCTCCCTTAAGTAGGGAGAGTGCTAGTGACAGCTCTGAGCCGTCATTAGCACCAGAGTGGGAAACTCTGTGACGGCTAAGAGCCGTCATTAGCACTCAATGGGTTAAAGGGCCATAATAGTTGAAAAAGGACACTCTAATCTGTTAGAGCATATAATTTTGCGACTATCAAACCTGCTCTACTATGTGTTTAACCCCCTCAAAAGGAATTAAACACACAGTAGAAGTGCTGCTTGGGGCGTGCGGTGCAGTTTTAACGGATAAGCATGTTTTTCGACTATTATGGCCCTTTAATCCTTATATTACACCCACTTTGTATAATAGATTTACAAAGTGCACGAGAGTATATAAAGCAGGAGATGGGGGTAATGAGACTGTACAGAGGCTTTTTTTGGGAGGTGAAAGTAACGTGTCTAAGCATGCATGTATATGTGTGTATCCACGTGAATGTATCTGTATTTTTGAGACTGTGAGCCTGCGACTGTGTACACACAGGGATCTCTACATCTGTGACTGTGTACATGTTACTGTATCTATTTAACTGGGTATAATATATATATATATATATATATATATATATATATATATATATATATATATATATATATATATATATATATATATATATATACACATACATACAGGGAGTGCAGAATTATTAAGCAAGTTGTATTTTTGAGGATTAATTTTATTATTAAACAACAACCATGTTCTCAATGAACCCAAAAAACTCATTAATATCAAAGCTGAATAGTTTTGGAAGTAGTTTTTAGTTTGTTTTTAGTTTTAGCTATTTTAGGGGGATATCTGTGTGTGCAGGTGACTATTACTGTGCATAATTATTAGGCAACTTAACAAAAAACAAATATATACCCATTTCAATTATTTATTTTTACCAGTGAAACCAATATAACATCTCAACATTCACAAATATACATTTCTGACATTCAAAAACAAAACAAAAACAAATCAGTGACCAATATAGCCACGTTTCTTTGCAAGGACACTCAAAAGCCTGCCATCCATGGATTCTGTCAGTGTTTTGATCTGTTCACCATCAACATTGCGTGCAGCAGCAACCACAGCCTCCCAGACACTGTTCAGAGAGGTGTACTGTTTTCCCTCCTTGTAAATCTCACATTTGATGATGGACCACAGGTTCTCAATGGGGTTCAGATCAGGTGAACAAGGAGGCCATGTCATTAGATTTTCTTATTTTATACCCTTTCTTGCCAGCCACGCTGTGGAGTACTTGGACGCGTGTGATGGAGCATTGTCCTGCATGAAAATCATGTTTTTCTTGAAGGATGCAGACTTCTTCCTGTACCACTGCTTGAAGAAGGTGTCTTCCAGAAACTGGGAGTTGAGCTTGACTCCATCCTCAACCCGAAAAAGCCCCACAAGCTCATCTTTGATGATACCAGCCCAAACCAGTACTCCACCTCCACCTTGATATAGGGTGTTGATGTCATTAGACCACACCCCTTCTCATTACAGAGATGCACATCACCTAATATGCTTAATTGGTAGTAGGCTTTCGAGCCTATACAGCTTGGAGTAAGACAACATGCATAAAGAGGATGATGTGGTCAAAATACTCATTTGCCTAATAATTCTGCACTCCCTGTATATATATATATATAAAAAACACGGAAGACTACACTCTCATACCAGACCAGGTACACATCCTATGACCCTGTAACATGCTCAGCCCTGGGTGCTCACGGGCACTCACAGGAAGCTGTGCTGTCCCCAGAGTCACAGGCAGTTAACCCCAGACAGGTCTGGGTGCAAGAACCATAGGGAAATTACAAAACAAATGAATACAACACACAGAGAAAGTCCAGCACTCACTCTCAGCTCAGCTCTCAGCTAAGATTTAAAAGTAAAAATGGAAAGGTTAGTTACCGCATTTGGCCAAATGGGACAAGCCCAGGTACCACATCAAGGTCCTTCCAATACCTGGGACCCTAAAACAGCCACACAATGCAAGCTCTCAAATCCAAACAAACTGGGAACAAGGGAAGGGTGCACAGGCTTATGTAATCACCCTAGACATATATATGTGTGTGTGTGTGGCTGGGTATGTTCTTCTGCAGATGCTGGTGGCTGGCTATGTTCTGCTGCAGGTGCTGGTAAAACAGAATTTATGTTTACCTGATAAATTACTTTCTCCAACGGTGTGTCCGGTCCACGGCGTCATCCTTACTTGTGGGATATTCTCTTCCCCAACAGGAAATGGCAAAGAGCCCAGCAAAGCTGGTCACATGATCCCTCCTAGGCTCCGCCTACCCCAGTCATTCGACCGACGTTAAGGAGGAATATTTGCATAGGAGAAACCATATGGTACCGTGGTGACTGTAGTTAAAGAAAATAAATTATCAGACCTGATTAAAAAAACCAGGGCGGGCCGTGGACCGGACACACCGTTGGAGAAAGTAATTTATCAGGTAAACATAAATTCTGTTTTCTCCAACATAGGTGTGTCCGGTCCACGGCGTCATCCTTACTTGTGGGAACCAATACCAAAGCTTTAGGACACGGATGAAGGGAGGGAGCAAATCAGGTCACCTAAATGGAAGGCACCACGGCTTGCAAAACCTTTCTCCCAAAAATAGCCTCAGAAGAAGCAAAAGTATCAAACTTGTAAAATTTGGTAAAAGTGTGCAGTGAAGACCAAGTCGCTGCCCTACATATCTGATCAACAGAAGCCTCGTTCTTGAAGGCCCATGTGGAAGCCACAGCCCTAGTGGAATGAGCTGTGATTCTTTCGGGAGGCTGCCGTCCGGCAGTCTCGTAAGCCAATCTGATGATGCTTTTAATCCAAAAAGAGAGAGAGGTAGAAGTTGCTTTTTGACCTCTCCTTTTACCAGAATAAACAACAAACAAGGAAGATGTTTGTCTAAAATCCTTTGTAGCATCTAAATAGAATTTTAGAGCGCGAACAACATCCAAATTGTGCAACAAACGTTCCTTCTTTGAAACTGGTTTCGGACACAGAGAAGGTACGATAATCTCCTGGTTAATGTTTTTGTTAGAAACAACTTTTGGAAGAAAACCAGGTTTAGTACGTAAAACCACCTTATCTGCATGGAACACCAGATAAGGAGGAGAACACTGCAGAGCAGATAATTCTGAAACTCTTCTGGCAGAAGAAATTGCAACTAAAAACAAAACTTTCCAAGATAATAACTTAATATCAACGGAATGCAAGGGTTCAAACGGAACCCCCTGAAGAACTGAAAGAACTAAATTGAGACTCCAAGGAGGAGTCAAAGGTTTGTAAACAGGCTTAATTCTAACCAGAGCCTGAACAACCAAAGCGCTCTGCGCGCCACGATAGCAAACCCAGAATTCTTAGCCGCTAACCTAGCCAATTGCAAAGTGGCGTCTAGGGTGAAAGAATTAGCCAATTTGAGAGCATTGATTCTGTCCATAATCTCCTCCAAAGGAGGAGAATCACTATCGACCGCTCTTATCAGATCATCGAACCAGAAACATGCGGCTGTAGCGACAGGGACAATGCATGAAATTGGTTGTAGAAGGTAACCTTGCTGAACAAACATCTTTTTAAGCAAACCTTCTAATTTTTTATCCATAGGATCTTTGAAAGCACAACTATCCTCTATGGGTATAGTGGTGCGTTTGTTTAAAGTGGAAACCGCTCCCTCGACCTTGGGGACTGTCTGCCATAAGTCCTTTCTGGGGTCGACCATAGGAAACAATTTTTTAAATATGGGGGGAGGGACGAAAGGAATACCGGGCCTTTCCCATTCTTTATTAACAATGTCCGCCACCCGCTTGGGTATAGGAAAAGCTTCTGGGAGCCCCGGCACCTCTAGGAACTTGTCCATTTTACAAAGTTTCTCTGGGATGACCAACTTGTCACCATCATCCAGAGTGGATAATACCTCCTTAAGCAGAATGCGGAGATGTTCCAACTTAAATTTAAATGCAATCACATCAGGTTCAGCCTGTTGAGAAATGTTCCCTGAATCAGTAATTTCTCCCTCAGACAAAACCTCCCTGGCCCCATCAGACTGGGTTAGGGGCCCTTCAGAAATATTAATATCAGCGTCGTCATGCTCTTCAGTATCTAAAACAGAGCAGCCGCGCTTACGCTGATAAGTGTTCATTTTGGCTAAAATGTTTTTGACAGAATTATCCATTACAGCCGTTAATTGTTGCATAGTAAAGGAGTATTGGCGCGCTAGATGTACTAGGGGCCTCCTGAGTGGGCAAGACTCGTGTAGACGAAGGAGGGAATGATGCAGTACCATGCTTACTCCCCTCACTTGAGGAATCATCTTGGGCATCATTATCATTATCACATAAATCACATTATTTAAATGAATAGGAATTCTGGCTTCCCCACATTCAGAACACAGTCTATCTGGTAGTTCAGACATGTTAAAGCAGGCATAAACTTGATAACAAAGTACAAAAAACGTTTTAAAATAAAACCGTTACTGTCACTTTAAATTTTAAACTGAACACACTTTATTACTGCAATTGCGAAAAAACATGAAGGAATTGTTCAAAATTCACCAAATTTTCACCACAGTGTCTTAAAGCCTTAAAAGTATTGCACACCAAATTTGGAAGCTTTAACCCTTAAAATAACGGAACCGGAGCCGTTTTGAACTTTAACCCCTTTACAGTCCCTGGTATCTGCTTTGCTGAGACCCAACCAAGCCCAAAGGGGAATACGATACCAAATGACGCCTTCAGAAAGTCTTTTCTAAGTATCAGAGCTCCTCTCACATGCGACTGCATGCCATGCCTCTCAAAAACAAGTGCGCCACACCGGCGCGAAAATGAGGCTCTGCTTATGCTTTGGGAAAGCCCCTAAGAATAAGGTGTCTAAAACAGTGCCTGCCGATAGTATTATATCAAAATACCCAGATAAAATGATTCCTCAAGGCTAAATATGTGTTGATAATGAATCGATTTAGCCCAGAAAAAGTCTACAGTTTTAATAAGCCCTTGTGAAGCCCTTATTTACGATCGTAATAAACATGGCTTACCGGATCCCATAGGGAAAATGACAGCTTCCAGCATTACATCGTCTTGTTAGAATGTGTCATACCTCAAGCAGCAAGAGACTGCACACTGTTCCCCCAACTGAAGTTAATTGCTCTCAACAGTCCTGTGTGGAACAGCCATGGATTTTAGTGACGGTTGCTAAAATCATTTTCCTCATACAAACAGAAATCTTCATCTCTTTTCTGTTTCTGAGTAAATAGTACATACCAGCACTATTTCAAAATAACAAACTCTTGATTGAATAATAAAAACTACAGTTAAACACTAAAAAACTCTAAGCCATCTCCGTGGAGATGTTGCCTGTACAACGGCAAAGAGAATGACTGGGGTAGGCGGAGCCTAGGAGGGATCATGTGACCAGCTTTGCTGGGCTCTTTGCCATTTCCTGTTGGGGAAGAGAATATCCCACAAGTAAGGATGACGCCGTGGACCGGACACACCTATGTTGGAGAAATGGGTATGTTCTGCTGCAGGTGCTGGTGGCTGGGGTATTGATTGCTGCTTGTACTAATACAGACTCTATCCTCCCTGGTAGAATACCAGGGGGGGGTAGAATCTGTATTAGTACAAGCAGCAACCAATACCCCAGCCACCAGCACATGCAGCAGAACATACCCAGCCACCAGAACATACCCAGCCACCAGCATCTGCAGCAGAACATACCCATTCACCAGTACCTGCAGCAGAACATATCCAGCCACCAGCACCTGCAGCAACACTAAGGAAGCCGCTTTGTGCCACCCCGTCTCCACATCTGCAAGAAAAAACTGTTACAAAAGGATAGGGGAATGAGAGAGGGAAAGAAAGAAAGGACCAGCAGGAAAAAGATGAAGAGGAATTAGCCTGGTATATAAAATAAAGGGTGATAGATTCATGGAATAAACTTCCTCAAGAGGTGGTATTGACAAATACTGTTTTGGACTTTCAGAACGCCTGGGATAAGTATAAGATCTACCATACTCCAAGAAGATTATATATTCGAAGGACAGAAGAAATACAGATTCCTCTCAGTGATTCGAATATCTCGTCACACTCTGCGAGGGGAGCGGATTTTCATATGAGTACACCATTGCAGTGCCAATACCTTACCTCATAGGATTGAGGTCTCATCCTGTAAGTTTGAATTGCAGCTGTATCCATCAGGATTGAATTTAAACACGTTACCAGTTCACATTTGTCACTATATGGGTCTTTTTACTGCTGTAAATACCTGCTGTTTCATTATGTGCATTTATCTTTAAGAGTATATATTTACTATTTCTTTACACTGTACATATAGATTTGATACTACAGAACCAGCTCTATATTCCCTTTTGTTCCTCTACATTTCCATTTTTTTCATTGGGAAAGTGTTTACTGGAGTTCTGCTCCAGTTCTCTCATTCTTGGACTATAAGTATTATTTATGTACCGGCACCTGGGCATGAAATAATAACGAGTGTGCTTGG
Organism: Bombina bombina; assembly: GCF_027579735.1. Taxonomy (NCBI): domain Eukaryota; kingdom Metazoa; phylum Chordata; class Amphibia; order Anura; family Bombinatoridae; genus Bombina; species Bombina bombina. The sequence continues at coordinate 935,251,204 of NC_069499.1, read as the reverse complement.
TACAGGAAATTTGTATATATAAATAAAACAAGTAGGATTCCTGGACTAGTCAAAAGAATCCCAAAGATTTTTGTGCGCTCCCAATATGGGTGTTGAAGGATTAATCACAATGCGTGACAATACCAAATGGAGTTAGTTGCACCACATATAAAAACCTGCAGCTGATTCTAAAAACTAAGATATTCCTCAAAAATCCCTTTTAACAAATGATACAATATACAAGAGTATACAGGTGAAACTCGAAACATTAGAATATCGTGCAAAAGTTCACTTATTTCACTAATGCAACTTAAAAGGTGAAACTAATATATGAGATAGACTCATTACATGCAAAGCAAGATAGTTCAAGCCGTGATTTGTCATAATTGTGATGATTATGGCTTACAGCTCATGAAAACCCCAAATGCACAATCTCAGAAAATTAGAATATTGTGAAAAGGTGCAATATTCTAGGCTCAAAGTGTCCCACTCTAATCGGCTAATTAACCCCTTAATGACCGCAGCACTTTTCCATTTTATGTCCGTTTGGGACCAAGGCTATTTTTAGATTTTTGAGGCGTTTGTGTTTAGCTGTAATTTTCCTCTTACTCATTTACTGTACCCACACATATTATATACCGTTTTTCTCGCCATTAAATGGACTTTCTAAAGATACCATTATTTTCATCATATCTTATAATTTACTATAAATTTTTTTATAAAATATGAGGAAAAAATGGAAAAAAACACACTTTTTCTAACTTTGACCCCCAAAATCTGTTGCACATCTACAACCACCAAAAAACAACCATGCTAAATAGTTTCTAAATTTTGTCATGAGTTTAGAAATACCCAATGTTTACAAGTTCTTTACTTTTTTTGTAAACTATAGGGCCATAAATACAAGTAGCACTTTGCTATTTCCAAACCATTTCTTTTCAAAATTAGCGATAGTTACATTAGAGCACTGATATCTTTCAGGAATCCCTGAATATCCCTTGACATGTAAATATATTTTTTTTTAGTAGACAACCCAAAGTATTGATCTAGGCCCATTTTGGTATATTTCATGCCACCATTTCACTACCAAATGCGATCAAATACAAAAAATCGTTCACTTTTTCACAAATGTTTTCACAAACTTTAGGTTTCTCACTTAAATTATTTACAAACAACTTGTGCAATTATGGCATAAATGGTTGTAAATTCTTCTCTGGGATCCCCTTTGTTCAGAAATAGCAGACATATATGGCTTTAGCGTTGCTTTTTGGTAATTAAAAGGCCGCTAAATGGCACTGCGCACCACACGTGTATTATGCCCAGCAGTGAAGGGGTTAATTAGGGAGCATGTAGGGAGCTTTTTGGGATAGTTTTAGCTTTAGTGTAGTGTAGTAGACAACCCCAAGTATTGATCTAGGCCAATTTTGGTATATTTTATGCCACCATTTCACCGCCAAATGCGATCAAATTAAAAAAAAAAGTTAAATTTTTCTCAATTTTAGGTTTCTGACTGAAATTATTTACAAACAGCTTGTGCAATTATGGCACAAATGGTTGTAAATGCTTCTCTGGGATCCCCTTTGTTCAGAAATAGCAGACATATATGGCTTTGGCATTGCTTTTTGGTAATTAGAAGGCCTCTAAATGCCGCTGCGCATCACACGTGTATTATGGCTAGCAGTGAAGGGGTTAATTATGTAGCTTGTAGGGAGCTTGCAGCGTTAATTTTATCTTTAGTGTAGAGCTCAGCCTCCCACCTGAAACATCAGACCCCCTGATCCCTCCCAAACAGCTCTCTTCCCTCCCCCACCCCACAATTGTCCCCGCCATCTTAAGTACTGGCAGAAACTCTGCCAGTACTAAAATAAAAGGTATTTGGCCCTTTTTAAAAAAAAAAAAAAAAAGCATATTTACATATGCTGATGTGTATGATCCCCCCTTAGACCCCAACCTCACTGATCCCCCACCTAACAGCTCTCTAACCCTTGCCCTCTGCCTTAATGGGCGCCATCTTGGGTACTGGCAGCTGTCTGCCAGTACCCAGTTTTGCAAAAAATGTGCCTTTTTTTAAAAAAAAATAGCCCTTTTCTGTAGTGTAGCTTCCCCCCACCCACCAAGACCAACCCACAACCCCTTCCAGATCCCTTAGATTATATTTTAAATATTTAAAATGTCTTAGTTTTATTTACTTTTAACTTTGTTTTTCAGTAGTGTAGCGGTTCCCACCCGCTCCCGCCCCGTGCACGTGCGCGCCCCCGTGGGTCCCGCTCCCGATCCCGCCCCCCTCCACTCCATACACAGCATTGATGGCCGCCCACCCGCCTCCCACGTAAGCTCCCACCCACCAACGATACCGGCCATCGATGTCCGGTGCAGAGAGGGCCACAGAGTGGCTCTCTCTGCATCGGATGGCCAAGGGGGGTTATTGCAGGATGCCTCCAGATCGAGGCATCACTGCAATAACCGGAAAGCAGCTGGAAGCGAGCAGGATCGCTTCCAGCTGCTTTCCAGACCAAGGACGTACGCCACACGTCCTCGGTCATTAACTGTATTTTTTTTTGAGGACGTGTGGCGTACGTCCTTGGTCGTTAAGGGGTTAAAGGGACACTCAATCAAAATTAAACTTTAATTATTCAGATAGAGCATGACATTTTAAACAACTTTCCAATGTACTTCCATTAACTAAATGTGCACAGTCTTTATATATTTAAACTTTTTCAGTCACCAGCTCCTACTGAGCATGTGCAAGAATAAGTGTGTATGCATTTGTGAATGGCTGATGGATGTCACATGGTACGTGTATGCATTTGTAATTGGCTGATGGCTGTCACATGGTACAGGGGGTGTGGAAAAAGACATAACTTTAAAAATTGTCAGAAAAAAAATCTACTACTCATTTAAAGTTCAGACTAAGTGCTATTGCATTGTCTTGTTATCTTGCATTTGTTGATTATGCAAATCTACTGTGTTGACTGGTCCTTTAAGCCATAACACCAGCAAAGGGTTCCTGAGCCTTTAAATGGTCTCTCAGTCTGGTTCAGTAGGAATCATAATCATGGGAAAGACTGCTGACCTGACAGTTGTGCAGAAAACCATAATTGACACCCTCCATAAGGAGGGAAAGCCTCAAAAGGTAATTGCAAAAGAAGCTGGATGTTCCCAAAGTGCTGTATCAAAGCACATTAATAGAAAGTTATGTGGAAGGGAAAAGTGTGGAAGAAAAAAGGTGCACAAGCAGCAGGGATGACCGCAGCCTGGAGAGGATTTTCAGGAAAAGGCCATTCAAAAGTGTTGGGGACTTTCACAAGGAGTGGACTGAGGCTGTAGTCCGTGCATCAAGAGCCACCACACACAGACGGATCCTGGACATGGGCTTCAAATGTCGTATTCCTCTTGTCAAACCAACTCCTGAACAACAAACAACGTCAGAAGCGTCTTACCTGGACTAAATAAAAACAGACCTGGTCTGTTGCTCAGTGGTTCAAAGTCCTATTTTCTGATGAGAGCAAATTTTGCATCTCATTTGGAAACCAAGGACCCAGAGTATGGAGGAAGAATGGAGAGGCACACACTGCAAGATGCTTGAAGTCCAGTGTGAAGTTTCCACAGTCTGTGTTGATTTGGGGAGCCATGTCATCTGCTGGTGTTGGTCCACTCTGCTTCATTAAGTCCAGGGTCAACGCAGCCATCTACCAGGAGATTTTGGAGCACTTCATGCCTCCTTCCGCAGACGAGCTCTATGGGGATGCTGACTTAATTTTCCAGCAGAACTTGGCACCTGCCCACACTGCCAAAAGCACCAAAACCTGGTTCAATGACCGTGGGATTACAGTGCTCGATTGGCCAGCAAACTCGCCTGACCTGAACCCCATAGAGAATCTATGGGGCATTGCCAAGAGAAAGATGAGACATGAGACCGAACAATGCAGAAGAGCTGAAGGCCGCTATTGAAGCATCATGGTCTTCCATACCACCTCAGCAGTGCCACAGGCTGATAGCTTCCATGCCACGCCGCATTGAGGCAGTAATTGTTGCAAAAGAGGCCCAAACCAAGTACTGAGTACATACAGTATGCATGCTTATACTTTTCAGAGGTCCGATATTGTTATATGTACAATCCTTGTTTTATTGATTGCATGTAATATTCTAATTTTCTGAGATTGTGGATTTGGGGTTTTCATGAACTGTAAGCCATAAGCATCACAATTATGACAAATTACGGCTTGAACTATCTTGCTTTGCATGTAATGAGTCTCATATATTAGTTTCACCTTTTAAGTTGCATTAGTGAAATAAATTAACTTTTGCACGATATTCTAATTTTTCGAGTTTCACCTGTAGAAAGCACATAATAGTTTGTTGATATTGCTTACACATACAAATTAAAATATATATTTGAATATACAAAAAACACTCAGAGCATATAAATATATATATAGGAACTTGTTTAGAAAGATGATGCCTCTTATCAGTGGTAGAAACTTCCAAACCGTATGTTTATAACACTGGTCACTGTGTGTTCTTGTTGTTCTTTTCTGCCGCGTATTAAAGCAGATCTTTATGTCTCTGTGTCTTTCACCGTCGTGTTTCAATGACTTTATAAAACCCCGTACTAGCAGAGGCAATGTCGCCTGTGCTCCAGTTCAGGTTAATATGTCCGTACAGGACAACAGCTAGTTCTTTGATGTGAGAGGCATGCTGATCAATGCAAGGTGTTGTTTATTAACCTACTGTACGGACATATTAACCTGAACTGGAGCACGGGCGACATTGCCTCTGCTAGTACGGGGTTTTATAAATTTATAAAGTCATTGAAACACGACGGTGAAAGACAGACATAAATATCTGCTTTAATACACGGCAGAAAAGAACAACAAGAAAACACAGTGACCGGTCTGAGAAACATACGGTTTGGAAGTTTCTACCACTGATAAGAGGCAACTTTTTAAACAAGTCCCTGTAAAAGGTCAAATACAAAGTGGATACACCAGATAAGTCTAATACTTACCTCATATTGATAGAGCTAATATAAAGTAAGTGGACACCCAAAAGGGGAATAAACAAGAGGAATCTCAATACAGAGAAACAAGAGGACCTGTATACATTCATTTGCAGGAGAACTGTTTCTTTTATGGAATAACCCTTGGTTTTTTTTTGTGGCCCAAATATATATATCTATATCTCTATCTGTGCATGTATTCTATAGTGGCAAATGCCCTGTCATTTACAGTATCATAGCAGTGATTTTCACACGCATGTAGACTCGAACATGATCAAGAATTCCCACTACTAAAAATCAATGTAAATTAGTAAATGTAGAGTATGGCTTCCAAAACATATATAAATAAAACATTACAATGAAGGATATCAACGAACAATACTTAATTATCTTTTATGGTTTCTCATTAAGCTTTGTGTTAGAAGTAATAATGAAAATAAAAAAACAGTTCCTACCTACCAGTCTATTTTTGGAAAGCTTTAGTAAACATGAGTCATAGATAATATAATGGTTTTTACAACAACACATACTAATCAGGCAAAGATGTGGGCGGCTACAGAGAGATGACCTTGTGATGAACAAAGTGACTGTTATGCTTAGAGGTTTCTTTTTTTTTTAATATTCTGAAATAATTAACATGCACGTGGCTTGAAACCACAGGACAAATGGATTCTCATGAGATGTGTTCTAGAATTTCTTGGTTTACTGTTCTAGATGCAGGCAAATCAGGGTCCGGGTTCATTACATGTTTATAGGGACATAGCACATATTAATGGTGAATTATGATCAGCATTATCTTTTATTTGTACAGCACCGCAAAATTCTGTAGCACTGAAAAAAGTGAGTTTCTCGCTATGAAAATTATTATGAATAACTGCAAAAGTACATTAGTTTATTTTATGTTTTAATATTTTTAATTATCTTTGTTATATGGAGGATAATATTGAGTGTTGCAGTTTTTTTTATATGTACCTGACTTTGCAACATGCTACACAGTGATTGTTTAGACCAGGAGCAAAGTTATAACTGTCCTTCCCTAGCCTAAATAAAGGAGATAGGATGTATACTGAAAAGCTTTTCAAGAGGTGTACTCCTGGGCTGCAAAACTATATTTTGCTTACAAAAGATAGTTTGAAATGCTTTCAAAACATTTATTTTTTAAGCACATCGTATGCAACACAGTGATTACTACCGATATATATTATGCATATATAAAATAAATATCATTGAGCCTTTAAAAGGGACATTCTAATGCAAGTATGGAGCAGCAGTTGCACAACCTGCTTGGGTGCTGCAAGACTCGTAGTTCCTGAGATGGACTTATGTGTTTAACCCCCTTTGCAAAGGGGGTAAAACACATAGTAAGCTTTAATCAGTAATGCAAAAATGATACACTCCAAGTAGCATTTGTAATATTTGCATTGGAGCTTCCCTTTAAGCAAAAAGTCCAAAGTCTCAACAAAAGCACACACTGGAGAACAGAAACCATCTGGTAATACTGATTTTACTTGGCTGCAGGTCTGGACTTCTGTCATAAAAGCTCTGTGATGGGAATCAGAAATGAATTCAACCCAACATGGCCACTCTCTGCATTACCCACACAACTCTCTGCATTACCCACACAACTCTCTGCATTACCCACACAACTCTCTGCTTTGGAGTCATTTTGTTGTTGCATCTAAACCAAGGAATAGTAAAACTGCATATACTCGTGGAAGGCCATGCGGACACATAGGTTGAAAACCTTTTATCCAAAAGGGCCTAAATCATGAATATAGTCATATGGGGAGTGTTGTTTGACTATACAATTTGTAGGATTGTCTCAAATGTTATTAAGCCTGAGGAAGGGGCAGGAGCCCCGAAAATGTTGCTGTATTTAACACGGCTGCTGGTGAATAACTGGAGTAGAGCTGCAGCAACTCATTGATAATCATTTATTAAAATAATAGATCATCTATTATGAAAATAGTTGTGAACGAATCCTATTTGATTAGTTGGTCTGTTACTGGCACCAGCTGTTTCACTCCGATGAGCTCCTGCACATGGCATAGTGTTTTATGGGCATGTCCTTAGCCTAATGGATGCCTACAGAATAGATGTTTACTTTTCTAATTTTTTCAGGACAGTATACGTTTCTTTTTCAGCTTCCAACTACTCCTGGCTTATGTGGGTTAGATCACCTGTGCAACCCAGAAATAATAGGAGTCATCATTAGGATTGTTAATATTAAAATCAACAGACCTGCTAACTCACATGTTCTGGCTGTGTGACACACAACTTGCTGTGTTTTCTCATGGTCACCTGGTGATCTACATAAATTATATGGTGAGCTGGGGACCAGTGACAAAAGCTAGGTGTCTGCAGCTGTTACTCCCTTCCCTGACGCATGTAACTTGCAGATTGCTGTGCTGCCTGGACAGAGCCCTCCCCCTTACAGAGCAGATAACAGCCAGCTCCTGCTCTAGTCAGTGAAGTTTTGTTGACCTAGGAAGAGGGTGCGGGGACCCCGCCCACCTGCTGCAGGCAATTCAAGATTCAGGAGGGGTACACTGAGCAATGGGAGGAACAGACTGAGCAGCAGAGCAAACTGGAGTGTTACAGGTCCTACAAAGAGTACAAACTAGCTGAGTATCTCACAAGTGCCACTAACCACAGATACTCAGTAAATACAGAATGACTGAAAAGCAGCTGGAAATAGAGACTGGCAGATATCAGACAAAATGTAGGCCCAAGGCAGCCAGACAATGTGCGCAGTATGACAGTGAGTACATAGAGACTGAATCGCACTTCCTGTTATACTGTACAAGATACAACCTCTTAAGTGATAAATACTTCATAACAGACTTCCCGCAGTTGTCTCAACTAGAAAGACTGTGTACTTTCAGGAGAAAAAAAAAACAAGGCTATCAGGATAGTAGCAAAATATGTGACAGTCACATGACCAGAACCCCCAATCAGATTAAATTAACTCATCATATTTACCCCACTATACTCTTACATTATCAATTGTTATTGATCCGTTTTCTTGTAACATATTACTTTGGCAATGTAATAATGTCATGCTAATAAAGTATTCTTGACTTGACTACTACAGGATCAGCCTGTAAAGAGACTTTCTTAAAGACTCCAGTCTTTGTCCTTTATTCTAGACTACATGATATGTCACAAGGCTCTACATGCCGTGTGGCATAAAGCAGTCGCGGTTCTACACAGGCCTACAGGGGCCAGTGCCCCTGTAAAAATGTCCCTGCCCCCCCTGAGCTGCCCGATAATATCTATTAAAAAAAAACGGACATAGCTCTTAACAGGATTCTTAGTGTTTCAACTTTTTTACGTCCGACCAGGCCGTAAAATAAAAAAATTAAAATGGCACTGTATTAAATTTTAATTAAAATAGTAATTTACAATATATAACATATATTGTATAAACATCCCATAGTTTACAATTAGAAATCTTCACAAATGTAACTGCAGGTTATCAAAATTTTAGGTAAGATGGTCACCTGCATTTTTAATAACCTCTTCCTGCCTGTACTTATTTGTTACAATCGGAACAATGTTCCGATGTAAACAAATAAGTAAAAAAGTTAAATCACGCTAAAGTACAGCAGAACGGCTAGGACGTTCCATGTCGTACTAACCGCGCTAAAGCCCAGTGTGGTTAGGATGGCATAGAACGTCCTAACGGCGAGAAGGGGTTAACTAACAGTAAATATTACTCCACTCTGTGGTTTTATGATAATAATTAAAAAAATAGAGGAAGATTAATTTATATAGAAGAAAATGAGGTGATTTGGGACTATGCTATGCATAATATAGTGCCAAACTTATTATTTCACTTTGCTTTATGGGAATGAGCACTATTATCTGTTTGCACAATTATTAGTAGATTGCTATTGCTGATTAGATCATCTCGTCTGAGTTTATATTTTTAACACTTTGACATTTGACAAAGGTCTTTGTAATACTTTTGGAAATAAATATGACATTTTGTTAAAGACCAGTGAGTGCCTTTTCTACGATGGAGATTGCGAATATGATTATAAAGTACACCATGGCGGTTGTGACAATTGTGTAAGACTTGGATATATATATATATATATATATATATATATATATATATATAGCCTGAAGTACCATGTGCTGACTTGTATTGACCCCCCATGGGTTTTTATCCTATTTGGAATACAATACATTTTGATATTTTTTATTGACGACCGGACCAACTTTCCTTATTTTATTTATTTATACCTTGACCTTTTATACACACACACACTAATTACAAGCAAACAGATCACAGGTAAGGATGGTTACCTTTAATAGCCATTCAAACCCCTTTGTGTCAACTTGTGTGCATGTTATCAGGCCAAAATCACCAGGGTATGTAAACTTTTGATCAGGGTCATTTGGGTAGTTTCTGTTCTCATTATGAGTTAAAAAGAGTAAACATTTGATTGATAAAAAATAGCTTCAGCCAAACACTAACCATGAGTGAAAGAAATATACACACACATATACTGTACATATACATATATATATTCATACACACACACACACACTGTATACACACACACACACACACATATATACATACACATACAGTATCTCACAAAAGTGAGTACACCCCTGTCCCCTCGAAATAACTCAACACACAGCCATTAATGTCGAAACCGTTGGCAACAAAAGTTAGTACACCCCTAAGTGGAAATGTCCAAATTGGGCCCAAAGTGTCAATATTTTGTGTTGCCGCCATTATTTTCCATCACTTCCTTAACCCTCTTGGGCATGGAGTTCACCAGAGCTTCACAGGTTGCCACTTGAGTCCTCTTCCACTCCTCCATGACATCACGGAGCTGGTGGATGTTGGAGACCTTGCGCTCCCCCACCTTCCGTTTGAGGATGCCCCACAGATGCTCAATAGAGTTTAGGTCTGGAGACATGCTTGTAATACATTAAATTCATGAGAAAGTAAAATTAAACAATCTTACCGGAATCTACGCCGTGGAACAGGAACACGGCCCTTCAAGTGTGACAGATAGTAGCGTCGCCTCTGCCATGGACTTGAGAGAAGGAAGCAGGCAACGAAACTCGTCAACGCTGATTGCTGGTGGAGTTGTTAATATGAGTCGGGATGGTTTAACAGAAAGACTCTTCCTGCATCTCCGGACTCTAACTTTCATCCATGCTCTCACTGAGAAGCTGATAGGACTACTTAAAACTCCAGTCCCATGCCAAAGAGTACTACCCTCCATAAGGGACTATAGAAAAAATTCTGACACTTCTCTGCCAACCTCCTGGGACGAAAGGCAAAGAATGACTGGGGGATGAGGGGAAAAGTAATGAATGCAGCTGTGGACTCTTTCCATTTATGAAGAAAATTCAAGAGAAAAAGAAACCTTTTAAAATAAAACTTGGCGGTCCAAACCATGATTAATTTCAAATGCAGAGGCAGGATCCTCAAAACTAGACTGAGATTCCTAGGAGTAACTGGCCTCATTCGGATTATGGCCTGTATAAAAGCCTGGATATCAAGAACCTTGACAAATTTTCTTGTGGTATGAAACAGATAAGGCAGAAATTTGACCTTTAAGAGAATCGGCTAATAACCCTCTTTCAGCCCGAAGAAATTCTAGAATTCTAAAAGAATTCATACAGTATTTCTTTCTTGTACACCAGTATAAATAGATTTTTAAAACCTTATGAAATAAAATGCCTGGTGACAGTTTTTCTAGCCTGTAATAAAGGTAACAATCAAGTGATCAGAAAACCTTCTTTATGATAGGACTAAGCGTATAATTGCCAGGCTGTGGCTGTGATAGTCAAACTCAAAACGGAGGAAAAAAAGATAAAAGAAACTGAAATACCAAATAACTACTAGAGCATCATTAGCTCCACCTGAGGGTCTCCAGACATGGAGCAATAAGGAGGAAGCTTGCGATTTAAATGAGAAGCCTTGAGGTGTATCTCTGGTAGACAATTCCTCTGGGTTATGTATGTTTACCACTGTACCAGTTCCTTCCTGGTGATTTATGTATAGGCTCTCTGAAGTTTGAGTCTGTGTTGCTCTATTAGGGATACTCACATAAACACTGAATCAATGATGGATCCCAGAAAGGAAATAAAAGTTATGGAACTCTTTGGTAGACTGATTCTACAACCGTGACTTTGCAGCAGTGCGAGAACATCTTAAATGAGAGTTACGGCCAGTTGGAGGAGAAGGAGCCTGTACCAGAATGTTGTTTAGATAGGGAGCTACAGATATTTCCTGAGCTCTCACCACTGATAAAAAGGTTCACAGTTATTTGGCAAGCTCTCTGGGTGCTGTAGCTAAACTGAATGAAAGTGCCACCAATTGATAATGCCTGTTGAGGAAGGCACATTTTAGGAATTATACATAATCCCTGTAATTATGGATATGTATATAGACATCCTTAATTTATTTTTCATTTTAATCTTTAATTGAAGCACAGTACATGAACTTACAGAAACAAAACGGAAAACATAATTTATGTAAGAACTTACCTGATAAATTCATTTCTTTCATATTAGCAAGAGTCCATGAGCTAGTGACGTATGGGATATACATTCCTACCAGGAGGGGCAAAGTTTCCCAAACCTCAAAATGCCTATAAATACACCCCTCACCACACCCACAAATCAGTTTAACGAATAGCCAAGAAGTGGGGTGATAAGAAAAAGTGCGAAAGCATAAAAAATAAGGAATTGGAATAATTGTGCTTTATACAAAAAAATCATAACCACCACAAAAAGGGCGGGCCTCATGGACTCTTGCTAATATGAAAGAAATGAATTTATCAGGTAAGTTCTTACATAAATTATGTTTTCTTTCATGTAATTAGCAAGAGTCCATGAGCTAGTGACGTATGGGATAATGACTACCCAAGATGTGGATCTTCCACGCAAGAGTCACTAGAGAGGGAGGGATAAAATAAAGACAGCCAATTCCGCTGAAAATAATCCACACCCAAAATAAAGTTTAATATTAAAAATATAAGAAGAAGATTCAAACTGAAACAGCTGCCTGAAGTACTTTTCTACCAAAAACAGCTTCAGAAGAAGAAAACACATCAAAATGGTAGAATTTAGTAAAAGTATGCAAAGACCACCAAGTTGCTGCTTTGCAAATCTGATCAACCGAAGCTTCATTCCTAAACGCCCAGGAAGTAGAAACTGACCTAGTAGAATGAGCTGTAATCCTCTGAGGCGGAGTTTTACCCGACTCAACATAGGCATGATGAATTAAAGATTTCAACCAAGATGCCAAAGAAATGGCAGAAGCTTTCTGGCCTTTTCTAGAACCGGAAAAGATGACAAATAGACTAGAAGTCTTTCGGAAAGTCTTAGTAGCTTCAACATAATATTTCAAAGCTCTAACAACATCCAAAGAATGCAATGATTTCTCCTTAGAATTCTTAGGATTAGGGCATAATGAAGGAACCACAATTTCTTTACTAATGTTGTTGGAATTCACAACCTTAGGTAAAAATTTAAAAGAAGTTCGCAACACCGCCTTATCCTGATGAAAAATCAGAAAAGGAGACTCACAAGAAAGAGCAGACAATTCAGAGACTCTTCTGGCAGAAGAGATGGCCAAAAGGAACAAAACTTTCCAAGAAAGTAATTTAATGTCCAATGAATGCATAGGTTCAAACGGAGGAGCTTGAAGAGCCCCCAGAACCAAATTCAAACTCCAAGGAGGAGAAATTGACTTAATGACAGGTTTTATACGAACCAAGGCTTGTACAAAACAATGAATATCAGGAAGATTAGCAATCTTTCTGTGAAAAAGAACAGAAAGAGCAGAGATTTGACCTTTCAAGGAACTTGCGGACAAACCTTTATCTAAACCATCCTGAAGAAACTGTAAAATTCTCGGAATTCTAAAAGAATGCCAGGAAAAATGATGAGAAAGACACCAAGAAATATAAGTCTTCCAGACTCTATAATATATCTCTCTAGATACAGATTTACGAGCCTGTAACATAGTATTAATCACAGAGTCAGAGAAACCTCTTTGACCAAGAATCAAGCGTTCAATCTCCATACCTTTAAATTTAAGGATTTGAGATCCTGATGGAAAAAAGGACCTTGCGACAGAAGGTCTGGTCTTAACGGAAGAGTCCACGGTTGGCAAGAGGCCATCCGGACAAGATCCGCATACCAAAACCTGTGAGGCCATGCTGGAGCTACCAGTAGAACAAACGAACATTCCTTCAGAATCTTGGAGATTACTCTTGGAAGAAGAACTAGAGGCGGAAAGATATAGGCAGGATGATACTTCCAAGGAAGTGATAATGCATCCACTGCCTCCACCTGAGGATCCCGGGATCTGGACAGATACCTGGGAAGTTTCTTGTTTAGATGAGAAGCCATCAGATCTATTTCTGGAAGTTCCCACATTTGAACAATCTGAAGAAATACCTCTGGGTGAAGAGACCATTCGCCCGGATGCAACGTTTGGCGACTGAGATAATCCGCTTCCCAATTGTCTATACCTGGGATATGAACCACAGAGATTAGACAGGAGCTGGATTCCGCCCAAACCAGAATTCGAGATACTTCTTTCATAGCCAGAGGACTGTGAGTCCCTCCTTGATGATTGATGTATGCCACAGTTGTGACATTGTCTGTCTGAAAACAAATGAACGATTCTCTCTTCAGAAGAGGCCAAGACTGAAGAGCTCTGAAAATTGCATGGAGTTCCAAAATATTGATTGATAATCTCACCTCCTGAGATTCCCAAACCCCTTGTGCCGTCAGAGACCCCCACACAGCTCCCCAACCTGTAAGACTTGCATCTGTTGAAATTACAGTCCAGGACGGAAGAACAAAAGAAGCCCCCTGAACTAAACAATGGTGATCTGTCCACCACGTCAGAGAGTGTCGTACAATCGGTTTTAAAGATATTAATTGAGATATCTTTGTGTAATCCCTGCACCATTGGTTCAGCATACAGAGCTGAAGAGGTCGCATGTGAAAACGAGCAAAGGGGATCGCGTCCGATGCAGCAGTCATAAGACCTAGAATTTCCATGCATAAGGCTACCGAAGGGAATGATTGTGACTGAAGGTTTCGACAAGCTGAAATCAATTTTAGACGTCTCTTGTCTGTCAAAGACAGAGTCATGGACACTGAATCTATCTGGAAACCCAAAAAGGTTACCCTTGTCTGAGGAATCAATGAACTTTTTAGTGAATTGATCCTCCAACCATGATCTTGAAGAAACAACACAAGTCGATTCGTATGAAATTCTGCTAAATGTGAAGACTGAGCAAGTACCAAGATATCGTCCAAATAAGGAAATACCACAATACCCTGTTCTCTGATTACAGACAGAAGGGCACCGAGAACCTTTGTAAAAATTCTTGGAGCTGTTGCTAGGCCAAACAGCAGAGCCACAAACTGGTAATGCTTGTCCAGGAAAGAGAATCTCAGAAACTGATAGTGAGCTGGATGAATCGGAATATGCAGATATGCATCCTGTAAATCTATTGTAGACATATAATGCCCTTGCTGAACAAAAGGCAGGATAGTCCTTACAGTTACCATTTTGAATGTTGGTATCCTTACATAACGATTCAATATTTTTAGATCCAGAACTGGTCTGAAGGAATTCTCCTTCTTTGGTACAATGAAGAGATTCGAATAAAACCCCAGCCCCTGTTCCAGAACTGGAACTGGCATAATTACTCCAGCCAACTCTAGATCTGAAACACATTTCAGAAATGCTTGAGCTTTCGCTGGGTTTACTGGGACACGGGAAAGAAAAAATCTCTTTGCAGGAGGTCTTATCTTGAAACCAATTCTGTACCCTTCTGAAACAATGTTCTGAATCCAAAGATTGTGAACAGAATTGATCCAAATTTCTTTGAAAAAACGTAATCTGCCCCCTACCAGCTGAGCTGGAATGAGGGCCGCACCTTCCTGTGGATTTAGAAGCTGGCTTTGCTTTTCTAGAAGGCTTGGATTTATTCCAGACTGGAGATGGTTTCCAAACTGAAACTGCTCCTGAGGATGAAGGATCAGGCTTTTGTTCTTTGTTGAAACGAAAGGAACGAAAACGATTATTAGCCCTGTTTTTACCCTTAGATCTTTTATCCTGTGGTAAAAAAGTTCCTTTCCCACCAGTAACAGTTGAGATAATAGAATTCAACTGAGAACCAAATAATTTATTACCCTGGAAAGAAAGGGAAAGTAGAGTCGATTTAGAAGACATATCAGCATTCCAAGTTTTAAGCCATAAAGCTCTTCTAGCTAAAATAGCTAGAGACATAAACCTGACATCAACTCTGATAATATCAAAAATGGCATCACAGATAAAATTATTAGCATGTTGAAGAAGAATAATAATGTTATGAGAATCATGATCTGTTACTTGTTGCGCTAAAGTTTCCAACCAAAAAGTTGAAGCTGCAGCAACATCCGCTAAAGATATAGCAGATCTAAGAAGATTACCTGAACACAAATAAGCTTTTCTTAGAAAGGATTCAATTTTCCTATCTAAAGGATCCTTAAAGGAAGTACCATCTGCCGTAGGAATAGTAGTACGTTTAGCAAGGGTAGAGATAGCCCCATCAACTTAAGGGATTTTGTCCCAAAACTCTAATCTGTCAGACGGCACAGGATATAATTGCTTAAAACGTTTAGAAGGAGTAAATGAATTACCCAAATTATTCCATTCCCTGGAAATTACTTCAGAAATAGCACCAGGAACAGGAAAAACTTCTGGAATAACTACAGGAGATTTAAAGACCTTATCTAAACGTTTAGATTTAGTATCAAGAGGACCAGAATCCTCAATTTCTAATGCAATTAGGACTTCTTTAAGTAAAGAACGAATAAATTCCATTTTAAATAAATATGAAGATTTATCAGCATCAACCTCTGAAACAGAATCCTCTGAACCAGAAGAATCATTAGAATCAGAATGATGATGTTCATTTAAAAATTCATCTGGATAAAGAGAAGTTTTAAAAGACTTTTTATGTTTACTAGAAGGAGGAATAACAGACATAGCCTTCTTAATGGATTCAGAAACAAAATCTCTTATGTTATCAGGAACACTCTGAACATTAGATGTTGATGGAACTGCAACAGGTAATGGTATTTTACTAAAGGAAATATTTTCTGCATTAACAAGTTTGTCATGGCATTTAATACAAACAACAGCTGGAGGAACAGCTACCAAAAGTTTACAGCAGATACACTTAGCTTTAGAAGTTCCAGCACCAGGCAGCGATTTTCCTGAAGTATCTTCTGACTCAGATGCAACATGAGACATCTTGCAATATGTAAGAGAAAAAACAACATATAAAGCAAAATTGATCAAATTCCTTAAATGACAGTTTCAGGAATGGGAAAAAATGCCAAAGAACAAGCTTCTAGCAACCAGAAGCAATGAAAAATGAGACTTAAATAATGTGGAGACAAAAGGGACGCCCATATTTTTTTAGCGCCAAATAAGACGCCCACATTATTTGGCGCCTAAATGCTTTTGGCGCCAAAAATGACGCCACATCCGGAACGCCGACATTTTTGGCGCAAAAGAACGTCAAAAAATGACGCAACTTCCGGCGACACGTATGACGCCGGAAACAGAAAAGATTTTTTGCGCCAAAAAAGTCTGCGCCAAGAATGACGCAATAAAATGAAGCATTTTCAGCCCCCGCGAGCCTAACAGCCCACAGGGAAAAAGTCAAATTTTTTAAGGTAAGAAAAAATGATTGATTCAAATGCATTATCCCAAATATGAAACTGACTGTCTGAAAAATAAGGAATGTTGAACATCCTGAGTCAAGGCAAATAAATGTTTGAATACATATATTTAGAACTTTATAAAAAAGCGCCCAACCATAGCTTAGAGTGTCAAAGAAAATAAGACTTACTTACCCCAGGACACTCGTCTACATGTTGTAGAAAGCCAAACCAGTACTGAAACGAAAATCAGTAGAGGTAATGGTATATATATATATATAAGAGTATATCGTCGATCTGAAAAGGGAGGTAAGAGATGAATCTCTACGACCGATAACAGAGAACCTATGAAATAGACCCCGTAGAAGGAGATCATTGCATTCAAATAGGCAATACTCTCCTCACATCCCTCTGACATTCACTGCACGCTGAGAGGAAAACCGGGCTCCAACCTGCTGCGGAGCGCATATCAACGTAGAATCTAGCACAAACTTACTTCACCACCTCCATAGGAGGCAAAGTTTGTAAAACTGATTTGTGGGTGTGGTGAGGGGTGTATTTATAGGCATTTTGAGGTTTGGGAAACTTTGCCCCTCCTGGTAGGAATGTATATCCCATACGTCACTAGCTCATGGACTCTTGCTAATTACATGAAAGAAATATTATGCACAAGCCTTCACATAAGCATAATTACTATAACAAATAATTCTTATCTTCCTAGTGTTTAATTTTTTTCTTTCTTATTTCCCCTCCTTTATTGACCCTAGGAATAACCTAACAAACAAAAAAAAACAAGCTAGAAAATTCCTCTCCGCCCTCTCCACTCTTATATTAGACACCCTTTAAGTTTATTGAATACATAAATTGACCCTCCTGCACTAAAGAAAGTATACTGTGTATCATTTCCATTGCTGCATCACAAATAAACTTTTTGCAATTCTTAAAATGTTTGTGATTTTGGATCTCTTCCAGAGATGCTTCAACATTAAAATCAGAAAGGTTGCCACACTAAACCGCTATAGCTATGCTGACCAGTGGTTTAAACATAAAACCTGCTATCTGGAGGGACGTTCTGTGAAAACCATCCAATTTTCTGTTCAAGGGATCCTTGAAGGAAGTAATGACCTCCAAAGGAATGGTAGTCTGCCCAGCAAGAGTAAACATTGCCCCATCCACTTTAGGAATAATTTCCCAAACCTATAATTTCGTAGAAGGGAGACCAAACAAAAAAAGAACAACTGGTTTGTTCCATTCTTTATAAATATCAGAAACTGAGTCAGGAACAGGGAAGGTAGGAGAGTGTTTGGGAGATGCCTTAAAGAGTTTATCAATTATTTTTTTCACAGACTGTTTGTCTGAAGCAGGAGGATGAGAAAGAAAGAGAAAAAGAAAGAGACCTGAGTTTCTGATAATCCATCCTTAGAAGACGAATTGTTGGATTCAAACTCAACTTGTCAGATCTCCCCTCTAAAAGGTCAGCGGACAGTTCATGCACTTAGGCTGCACTCATTTTCTCCATATTAGAATATAAGGTTTACTGATAGTATATTGGTATATCAGAAGATAGCAAACACAGATTAATAATAAATGAGCACAGAATTAACCCCAAGGGGCAATGATACGTCAGTACTATAGATAAGGCACAATGTATTTCTTATTAAGTTACTCCGTTATACAATGTGGTAAACTGTAAATAAACTTTATTAAATATAAGCAAATAAATTAACACTGGTACACAAAAGGGTCAAATCAAGCTATGGTAAGAAGAGTATGCTTAACACTTCCACTGGCTCTGAAGTACCTCTTCAACAGGTGAAAAACGCTACTGCACTTTAGCGAAGACGTAAAAGCCAGAAGGTGCGCTAAAAGCCCGCCAAAATGTTAACCCCCAGCACTATGCAACACACTAACATCGATCCCAGTGTGAGAAATTTAGTAAAACATGCTTAATAATGCAGGGGGAAGACGTAAAGGCTGCATCACTAGTTCTAGTAGCAATGAAGAGCACTAAATCTGGTACCTCAAAAAATGCATAACCTGCCTGAATTAAGCCCAAACTGTAAATAATTAGTGGTGTGTGTCTCCACACTATATGAATCATGTGTGCATGTTCATATAAATATCCAGTGGGCTATGAGGTGCATATGTACTTACCTGTTCAGCACCTGCGTATACTATGCTCACCTCAGTTCCTGAAGAATAATTTCCAGTAAACGAGTTTATCAGAGACAGTGCAAGCATGGTGCAAATGATATGTTAAAAGGACCAGTAAATACAGCAGATTTGCATAATCAACCAATGATAATAGCACTTCAAATGAACAGTAGTTTTTTTTTTCTGACAAATTTCAGTTATATCCATTTCCACTCCTCCTATATCATGTGACAGCAAACAGCCAATCACAAATGCATATACGTATATTCTGTAAATTCTTGCACATGCTCAGTAGGAACTGGTGACTCAAAAAGTGTAAATATAAAAAGACTGCACATTTTGTTAAAGCTACAGTCAAGTCCAAAAATAAACTTTCATGATTCAGATAGAGAATGTAATTTTAAACAACTTTCCAATTTACTTTTATCACCAATTTTGCTTGGTAAATTGGAAAGCTGCTCAAAATTGCATGCTCTATCTAAATCATTAAAGGGATACCAAATCCAAATTTTTTTCTTAAATGATTCAGATAGAGCATGCCATTTTAAACAACTTTATAATTTACTACTATTATCAATATCTTTGTTCTCTTGTTATCTTTATTTAAAAAAACAAGAATGTAAAGCTTAGGAGCCGGCCCATTTTTAGTTCAGAACCTGGGTTATTCTTGCTTATTGGTGGCTAAATGTAGTCACCAATAAGCAAGTACTATCCAGGGTGCTGAACATAAAACGAGCCAGGTCCTAAGCATTCCTGCTTTTTTTAAATAAAGATAGCAAGAGAACAAAGAAAAATTTATAAAAGTAGTAAATTATAGAGTTCATTGAAATTGCATGCTCTATCTGAATCATTTAAGAAAGAAATTGGATTTAGTATCTCTTTAATGTTTAATTTAATCCACATTTCCCCCGAGAGGTCTGTGACATCTTTGCAAGATTTATAGTACCTGGCTGAATATTTCTACACCACTGTCCTGTTTGTTTGCCCTCTGAGGAGGGAATTGGGCCTGTAGTAGGTTAGAAAATCCCTTTCTGTATCCTGTAGAAGAGCACTTCAGAATTCACCCCTCCCTTTAAAAAGGGACATTAAAACACTTTGAGATGGTAATATAAAATTATAAATTATATACAGGCATACCTCGGAGATATTGTGGGCTTGGTTCCAGACCACCGCAATAAAGTGAATATAGCAATAATGCGAGTCAAAAACATTTTTTTTGTTTCCCAATGCACATAAGTTGTATTTACATTATTACTGTAGTCTATTAAGTGTGCAATAACATTATGTCTAAAAAACATAAATTATGCTTACCTGATAATTTTCTTTCCTTCAGATGGAAAGAATCCACAGCTGCATTCATTACTTTTGGGAATTAAGAACCTGGCCACCAGGAGGAGGCAAAGACACCCCAGCCAAAGGCTTAAATACGCCTCCCACTCCCCTCATCCCCCAGTCATTCAGCCGAGGAACAAGGAACAGTAGAAGATATATCATGGTGAAAGTTGCCAGAAGAATAATAAGGACGCCCCATATAAAATTACGGGTGGGGAGCTGTGGGCTCTTTCCATTAGAAGTTATCAGGTAAGCATAATTTATGTTTTTCTTCATAAATGGAAAGACTCCACAGCTGCATTCATTACTTCTGGGAAAATACCCAAGCTAGAGAGGACATTGAATGCCAAGACGGGAGGGTACAAAAGGTGGTACATAATGAGGACACCAGGCCTGAACCTCTACCCAATAAAAAACCCTGCTACGTCCGAAGCCGATAAATTTTTTAAAGGAAGAGCCCCAAGGACACTGACTTGCAGCTAGTTCAGAAGCCAAACTAGAGACCGCAAAACGGACTTCACTGAGCCAACAGTGCTCCAGGAGACACCATCGCCCAACAGACAGTCCCCCACCACTCACCCCCCACTAATGAAGGGGACACCAGCCGAAACCCCCAAGGGTACAAGGCAAAGGAGAACCGAGGAAAACGAAAGGTCCCCTAATACAAAAAAAGAACACCTCCAAGAGGGAGTCCAGCTCACAGAGACCCATACGGGCCCAAACAGGAAAAGGAGGCCCCAAAGGCAGAACTTTTATTTACTTTCTGCGATGAGATTTTTTTAGTGAAAATGTTTCTGCAGGTCATTTTTAAATAAAATTCAATTTTAAAATTAGACAGCTACACTAAGGCACCAGTTTAATTGCAATGTGTTGGTTAACTGAGGAATAAAGCAATTTTTAATGTTTTATAATATAGTGCAGTAGTTGAAAATTGCATTGCAAATTAGCTGCATACAAAAAAAACAAACAAAAAAAAACGACATTTAAAAATGTCTCTAATAAATCTTTTTCCCTTTTCTCTTGGTCTAACATAGAAATGTAGTAATAAAAAGATGCAGTGCTCTTACATTCAGAATAAACAGCTTTGCAGACTGGGAAAGGCTAAGGGGCGGATTTTAAAAAATCTCTGAGTGCCCATTAACAAGCAATGCACTGCTGCTTTGCAGCGCTACTGCATATTTGACTGCTCACTTGAAACAGCACTTTGCCCTGGATGCACTGTGTTAAGGAAAATGTATACAGTGCAGCAAGAGCACAGCTCTGTTTGAAGAGAACTGTCTAATGTGGAGTCAGCACTACAAAGTTCAAGCGCTAACAGTTCCTGCATGTGTCCTGTTCTTTCTGCGGACATGCTGCATTTTCTGCAATGACATCACACATCATTGTATGTTCCGCCTGCCCACGCCTATACCAAGCGAAACCCGGGATAAGACCGGGCACAGAGACAGAACAGACTTCTCTCCAACATCTTGCAAGCACTGAATGCAACTGAAGAGGCAAAGTCCTCCCAGCGTCTGAACCTGGAATACCAAAGTATTCAACCATGAAAAACATGTAATAGACCCAGGTGAAAAACCCCAAGTTTGAGAACAGAAAGTCCATATCAGGATGACACAGAGGGCACTTGTGAGGAAGAAGAAGCAGTCAAGCAAGCAAAAGACTGCAAAAGCAACCCCCAGACAGGGGGCACGCTCCAGGCAACCAAAGTCGCCGGACCTATGCAGGTCCCTAAATAGGGGAACACAAAACCTCAATCGAGGTCTATATCTTAGCAGACTGAGCTAACTGATAGACTCAACAAAGCTCACACATCCAGAGGAGACTGCAACCTGAACGCAGCGCCTTAGACCGCTTGGCCATCCTGACCTGTAGACCCACACCCAGCTGGACCAACCCAGCCCCAGCGATCCAAAATAGGGTAACAGAAGAATCCCGAAACTGGCACAGGAACGAGCGTAAGGATAGCACAGTCACAGCAAGTACAACCAGACTCTGAAAACAGAGAACAAGGCCATAGACCTAAGGATCTATCAAAATAAAGGCCCAACAAGTCTGACTTGGAGCCAGCAAGTCCCCAGGGGGAACCAATCCCACCTTTCTACCTCCTATCCAGGAGAAGCCCCAAGAAAGGACTCCATCTCCATAGGGAGGAGAATATCTCCAAACGAAAAATGATGAGGCCGGAAGGGCAACAACTGTCTCAAGGCCTGAAGCCACCGGCTAATGGGAAGATAAATCCCCAACACAAATGTCCTAGAAAAGGACCCCCCTACAAGTAGCTTGCCAAGCAGAGGCACAGCCAACCCATTCGCCTGCAGAGCAGGGAATCCACAGGTACACTGGCAAGCTGACCATGGAAATGCAACCCTAAGGCGCACCAAAAATTGGACATCCAGCATCCGCAGCTGGGTATGAACCAACAACCCTTGAGGCGCAAGCCACACAGCTAACCACTATATGACATGGGCTACTCTGATGCAAACCGTAAAAAATACTCAGAAAACCTGGCCAACCATGACCAGGCCAGGTAGATGGAGCAAGGACATAGCCCAAGTTCCCACTACCGTGGAACACCCCGACCAGCCCTGAGATCCAAGATTCCAAAACAACCCAAGGCTGGGTCAGGAAAAAGGCCAAGCGAAGCCTCAGCAACCAGAAGTCTCAGGAGAAAAACAGGTCCGGGCACCTAAAAGTTCAAGCAACCTTACCCTAGAACTAAACACCCCAACTGGCCAAAAGACCAGACACAAGGGATATGAATGCATAACCAGAGAACCCGGATAGCGAGAAGAACTCGAAAGCCCCGACCAAGGAAGGAACCACCCCTAGCCAAAGTCCAACGCTCCA
Organism: Bombina bombina; assembly: GCF_027579735.1. Lineage (NCBI taxonomy): Eukaryota > Metazoa > Chordata > Amphibia > Anura > Bombinatoridae > Bombina > Bombina bombina. Next base: position 935,228,178 of record NC_069499.1, on the reverse strand, counting down.
AGAAGCAAAGCTAGAAGTCTTATGAAGAGACTTAAAGGGACAGTCTAGGCCAAAATAAACTTTCATGATTCAGATAGAGCATGTAATTTTAAACAATTTTACAATTTACTTTTATCACCAATTTTGCTTTGTTCTCTTGGTATTCTTAGTTGAAAGCTTAACCTAGGAGGTTCATATGCTAATTTCTTAGACCTTGAAGCCCACCCTCTTTCAGATTGCATTTTAACAGTTTTTCGCCACTAGAGGGTATTAGTTCACGTATTTCATATAGATAACACTGTGCTCGTGCACGAGAAGTTATCTGAGAGCAGGCACTGATTGGCTAGACTGCAAGTCTGTCAAAAGAGCTGAAAAAAGGGGCAGTTTACAGAGGCTTAGATACAAAATAATCACAGAGGTTAAAAGAATATTATTATAACTGTGTTGGTTATGCAAAACTGGGAAATGGGTAATAACAGAATTTATGTTTACCTGATAAATTACTTTCTCCAACGGTGTGTCCGGTCCACGGCGTCATCCTTACTTGTGGGATATTCTCTTCCCCAACAGGAAATGGCAAAGAGCCCAGCAAAGCTGGTCACATGATCCCTCCTAGGCTCCGCCTACCCCAGTCATTCGACCGACGTTAAGGAGGAATATTTGCATAGGAGAAACCATATGGTACCGTGGTGACTGTAGTTAAAGAAAATAAATTATCAGACCTGATTAAAAAAACCATGGACCGTTGGAGAAAGTAATTTATCAGGTAAACATAAATTCTGTTTTCTCCAACATAGGTGTGTCCGGTCCACGGCGTCATCCTTACTTGTGGGAACCAATACCAAAGCTTTAGGACACGGATGAAGGGAGGGAGCAAATCAGGTCACCTAAATGGAAGGCACCACGGCTTGCAAAACCTTTCTCCCAAAAATAGCCTCAGAAGAAGCAAAAGTATCAAACTTGTAAAATTTGGTAAAAGTGTGCAGTGAAGACCAAGTCGCTGCCCTACATATCTGATCAACAGAAGCCTCGTTCTTGAAGGCCCATGTGGAAGCCACAGCCCTAGTGGAATGAGCTGTGATTCTTTCGGGAGGCTGCCGTCCGGCAGTCTCGTAAGCCAATCTGATGATGCTTTTAATCCAAAAAGAGAGAGAGGTAGAAGTTGCTTTTTGACCTCTCCTTTTACCAGAATAAACAACAAACAAGGAAGATGTTTGTCTAAAATCCTTTGTAGCCTCTAAATAGAATTTTAGAGCGCGAACAACATCCAAATTGTGCAACAAACGTTCCTTCTTTGAAACTGGTTTCGGACACAGAGAAGGTACGATAATCTCCTGGTTAATGTTTTTGTTAGAAACAACTTTTGGAAGAAAACCAGGTTTAGTACGTAAAACCACCTTATCTGCATGGAACACCAGATAAGGAGGAGAACACTGCAGAGCAGATAATTCTGAAACTCTTCTGGCAGAAGAAATTGCAACTAAAAACAAAACTTTCCAAGATAATAACTTAATATCAACGGAATGCAAGGGTTCAAACGGAACCCCCTGAAGAACTGAAAGAACTAAATTGAGACTCCAAGGAGGAGTCAAAGGTTTGTAAACAGGCTTAATTCTAACCAGAGCCTGAACAAAGGCTTGAACATCTGGCACAGCAGCCAGTCTTTTGTGAAGTAACACCGACAAGGCAGAAATCTGTCCCTTCAGGGAACTTGCAGATAATCCTTTTTCCAATCCTTCTTGAAGGAAGGATAGAATCCTAGGAATCTTAACCTTGTCCCAAGAGAATCCTTTAGATTCACACCAACAGATATATTTTTTCCAAATTTTGTGGTAAATCTTTCTAGTTACAGGCTTTCTGGCCTGAACAAGAGTATCAATAACAGAATCTGAGAACCCTCGCTTCGATAAAATCAAGCGTTCAATCTCCAAGCAGTCAACTGGAGTGAAACCAGATTCGGATGTTCGAACGGACCCTGAACAAGAAGGTCTCGTCTCAAAGGTAGCTTCCAAGGTGGAGCCGATGACATATTCACCAGATCTGCATACCAAGTCCTGCGTGGCCACGCAGGAGCTATCAAGATCACCGACGCCCTCTCCTGATTGATCCTGGCTACCAGCCTGGGGATGAGAGGAAACGGCGGGAACACATAAGCTAGTTTGAAGGTCCAAGGTGCTACTAGTGCATCCACTAGAGCCGCCTTGGGATCCCTGGATCTGGACCCGTAGCAAGGAACTTTGAAGTTCTGACGAGAGGCCATCAGATCCATGTCTGGAATGCCCCACAGCTGAGTGACTTGGGCAAAGATTTCCGGATGGAGTTCCCACTCCCCCGGATGCAATGTCTGACGACTCAGAAAATCCGCTTCCCAATTTTCCACTCCTGGGATGTGGATAGCAGACAGGTGGCAGGAGTGAGACTCCGCCCATAGAATGATTTTGTTCACTTCTTCCATCGCTAGGGAACTCCTTGTTCCCCCCTGATGGTTGATGTACGCAACAGTTGTCATGTTGTCTGATTGAAACCGTATGAACTTGGCCCTCGCTAGCTGAGGCCAAGCCTTGAGAGCATTGAATATCGCTCTCAGTTCCAGAATATTTATCGGTAGAAGAGATTCTTCCCGAGACCAAAGACCCTGAGCTTTCAGGGATCCCCAGACCGCGCCCTAGCCCATCAGACTGGCGTCGGTCGTGACAATGACCCACTCTGGTCTGCGGAATGTCATCCCTTGTGACAGGTTGTCCAGGGACAGCCACCAACGGAGTGAGTCTCTGGTCCTCTGATTTACTTGTATCTTCGGAGACAAGTCTGTATAGTCCCCATTCCACTGACTGAGCATGCACAGTTGTAATGGTCTTAGATGAATGCGCGCAAAAGGAACTATGTCCATTGCCGCTACCATCAACCCGATCACTTCCATGCACTGAGCTATGGAAGGAAGAGGAACGGAATGAAGTATCCGACAAGAGTCTAGAAGCTTTGTTTTTCTGGCTTCTGTCAGAAAAATCCTCATTTCTAAGGAGTCTATTATTGTTCCCAAGAAGGGAACCCTTGTTGACGGGGATAGAGAACTCTTTTCCACGTTCACTTTCCACCCGTGAGATCTGAGAAAGGCCAGGACAATGTCCGTGTGAGCCTTTGCTTGAGGAAGGGACGACGCTTGAATCAGAATGTCGTCCAAGTAAGGTACTACAGCAATGCCCCTTGGTCTTAGCACAGCTAGAAGGGACCCTAGTACCTTTGTGAAAATCCTTGGAGCAGTGGCTAATCCGAAAGGAAGCGCCACGAACTGGTAATGTTTGTCCAGGAATGCGAACCTTAGGAACCGATGATGTTCCTTGTGGATAGGAATATGTAGATACGCATCCTTTAAATCCACCGTGGTCATGAATTGACCTTCCTGGATGGAAGGAAGAATAGTTCGAATGGTTTCCATCTTGAACGATGGAACCTTGAGAAACTTGTTTAAGATCTTGAGATCTAAGATTGGTCTGAACGTTCCCTCTTTTTTGGGAACTATGAACAGATTGGAGTAGAACCCCATCCCTTGTTCTCTTAATGGAACAGGATGAATCACTCCCATTTTTAACAGGTCTTCTACACAATGTAAGAATGCCTGTCTTTTTATGTGGTCTGAAGACAACTGAGACCTGTGGAACCTCCCCCTTGGGGGAAGTCCCTTGAATTCCAGAAGATAACCTTGGGAGACTATTTCTAGCGCCCAAGGATCCAGAACATCTCTTGCCCAAGCCTGAGCGAAGAGAGAGAGTCTGCCCCCCACCAGATCCGGTTCCGGATCGGGGGCCAACATTTCATGCTGTCTTGGTAGCAGTGGCAGGTTTCTTGGCCTGCTTTCCCTTGTTCCAGCCTTGCATTGGTCTCCAAGCTGGCTTGGCTTGAGAAGTATTACCCTCTTGCTTAGAGGACGTAGCACCTTGGGCTGGTCCGTTTCTACGAAAGGGACGAAAATTAGGTTTATTTTTTGCCTTGAAAGGCCGATCCTGAGGAAGGGCATGGCCCTTACCCCCAGTGATATCAGAGATAATCTCTTTCAAGTCAGGGCCAAACAGCGTTTTCCCCTTGAAAGGAATGTTAAGTAGCTTGTTCTTGGAAGACGCATCAGCCGACCAAGATTTCAACCAAAGCGCTCTGCGCGCCACGATAGCAAACCCAGAATTCTTAGCCGCTAACCTAGCCAATTGCAAAGTGGCGTCTAGGGTGAAAGAATTAGCCAATTTGAGAGCATTGATTCTGTCCATAATCTCCTCCAAAGGAGGAGAATCACTATCGACCGCTCTTATCAGATCATCGAACCAGAAACATGCGGCTGTAGCGACAGGGACAATGCATGAAATTGGTTGTAGAAGGTAACCTTGCTGAACAAACATCTTTTTAAGCGAACCTTCTAATTTTTTATCCATAGGATCTTTGAAAGCACAACTATCCTCTATGGGTATAGTGGTGCGTTTGTTTAAAGTGGAAACCGCTCCCTCGACCTTGGGGACTGTCTGCCATAAGTCCTTTCTGGGGTCGACCATAGGAAACAATTTTTTAAATATGGGGGGAGGGACGAAAGGAATACCGGGCCTTTCCCATTCTTTATTAACAATGTCCGCCACCCGCTTGGGTATAGGAAAAGCTTCTGGGAGCCCCGGCACCTCTAGGAACTTGTCCATTTTACAAAGTTTCTCTGGGATGACCAACTTGTCACAATCATCCAGAGTGGATAATACCTCCTTAAGCAGAATGCGGAGATGTTCCAACTTAAATTTAAATGCAATCACATCAGGTTCAGCCTGTTGAGAAATGTTCCCTGAATCAGTAATTTCTCCCTCAGACAAAACCTCCCTGGCCCCATCAGACTGGGTTAGGGGCCCTTCAGAAATATTAATATCAGCGTCGTCATGCTCTTCAGTATCTAAAACAGAGCAGCCGCGCTTACGCTGATAAGTGTTCATTTTGGCTAAAATGTTTTTGACAGAATTATCCATTACAGCCGTTAATTGTTGCATAGTAAGGAGTATTGGCGCGCTAGATGTACTAGGGGCCTCCTGAGTGGGCAAGACTCGTGTAGACGAAGGAGGGAATGATGCAGTACCATGCTTACTCCCCTCACTTGAGGAATCATCTTGGGCATCATTATCATTATCACATAAATCACATTTATTTAAATGAATAGGAATTCTGGCTTCCCCACATTCAGAACACAGTCTATCTGGTAGTTCAGACATGTTAAAGCAGGCATAAACTTGATAACAAAGTACAAAAAACGTTTTAAAATAAAACCGTTACTGTCACTTTAAATTTTAAACTGAACACACTTTAATACTGCAATTGTGAAAAAACATGAAGGAATTGTTCAAAATTCACCAAATTTTCACCACAGTGTCTTAAAGCCTTAAAAGTATTGCACACCAAATTTGGAAGCTTTAACCCTTAAAATAACGGAACCGGAGCCGTTTTGAACTTTAACCCCTTTACAGTCCCTGGTATCTGCTTTGCTGAGACCCAACCAAGCCCAAAGGGGAATACGATACCAAATGACGCCTTCAGAAAGTCTTTTCTAAGTATCAGAGCTCCTCTCACATGCGACTGCATGCCATGCCTCTCAAAAACAAGTGCGCCACACCGGCGCGAAAATGAGGCTCTGCTTATGCTTTGGGAAAGCCCCTAAGAATAAGGTGTCTAAAACAGTGCCTGCCGATAGTATTATATCAAAATACCCAGATAAAATGATTCCTCAAGGCTAAATATGTGTTGATAATGAATCGATTTAGCCCAGAAAAAGTCTACAGTTTTAATAAGCCCTTATTTACGATCGTAATAAACATGGCTTACCGGATCCCATAGGGAAAATGACAGCTTCCAGCATTACATCGTCTTGTTAGAATGTGTCATACCTCAAGCAGCAAGAGACTGCACACTGTTCCCCCAACTGAAGTTAATTGCTCTCAACAGTCCTGTGTGGAACAGCCATGGATTTTAGTGACGGTTGCTAAAATCATTTTCCTCATACAAACAGAAATCTTCATCTCTTTTCTGTTTCTGAGTAAATAGTACATACCAGCACTATTTCAAAATAACAAACTCTTGATTGAATAATAAAAACTACAGTTAAACACTAAAAAACTCTAAGCCATCTCCGTGGAGATGTTGCCTGTACAACGGCAAAGAGAATGACTGGGGTAGGCGGAGCCTAGGAGGGATCATGTGACCAGCTTTGCTGGGCTCTTTGCCATTTCCTGTTGGGGAAGAGAATATCCCACAAGTAAGGATGACGCCGTGGACCGGACACACCTATGTTGGAGAAAAAGGGATTATCTATCTTTTAAAACAATAAAAATTCTGGTGTAGACTGTCCCTTTAAGGCCTCAGGACAACATAAGGGATACCTCAAGGTAAAAAAAAAAAAAAAAAAAACACCTCTAGCAGGGCTAGTCTCCCCATCGCCTACACACCAGCAGAGGACAGAGGGTAGAAAAAAGGCGCTAAGCCTTCCCAGCTTCGGGAAACCCCAAGCTAAACAAAGTCCCTACAGGGATCAACCATCATCTGGAATACAGATCCCTAAAAGGAGATCCAACTCACCCGGGACAATGGAAGAAGAACCAAAGGTCTCCACTCAGACAGTTTATGTCAAGAGAAAGAGCAGTATCTAGATACACTATAAAAAGCATATGCTCACACCTGCAAGGTGACAAGAGCTGCAACTGGTTTCAAACTGAAAACCCTCCACATGCTAGACAGCCTAATCTGATACAAGCTGTTGGATCAGGCCCACAAGGGTAATCCAGAGCCCTAAAACTGAAGGTCAAACTGCTCAAACTGTGGTAACGGGGCACTAGGCCCTTCAACCCTCCCCGCATGGGGGAAGAAAACTCCTCTGACCCAGTCACCTATGATTGAAGTAATCCATACCGCCTTACGGACCCACAGGTCCTCTCGAATGCATAGTTGATCATGAAACCCAAAGAAAACCTGAGCACTCAGCGCTTCTACCGTACCAGCTCAGCAGAACAACGCCACGTGTCTGAACAGCCGCAAGACCGAACAAGCCCAACAAGACCAGCCTGCACTTAGGGTCCTAACTGGTAAGCTGCCAAATTCTCCCTCATAGGGAAAAAAAGAAAAGAAAACAGACATTTTAAAATAGGACCAACGTGTCCAAAACAACTTCCCGAAGAAGAACAAAGAGTATCGAGTTGGTAGGGAACTCGCCTCTCGGAGGAAAGAACCCCCAGAGGCAGATGGCTCAGCTGTCCCTTGATTCCCCGAGCCCGAGGAACAAGGCGCTCTAAAATGGCAAACGGAACAAAACTGGTTGACATATGTCAACGAGGCCAGTTCAGATTCGTCACCGAACACAGAATCTGAAAGTAGTAAAACAAAAATTACACCTGACACCCACAATGGCTGGGGCACTCACCACCTCCTATGACCAGACCCCTGCGGACTAGAATATTTCCTTTGCCACTCGGTTGGGAAAGTGGAAATGCAAAACGGAATATAACCACGCCTGACACAAGGTGAACCGTAGAGTCAAATAAAGCGCACCCAACCAAAATACCACGTCACTTCCACAGGCCTCCAATGTTCCAAACCACGAGCCCATAAACATCACACATAAGCAGGTTGAATCACAAACATGATTATAAACCCCCTTGTTAAATAATTTCCCTCAGAAGATATTAACCCTTGATTCCAAGATACTAAAAGAGACTCACTGAGACCCTTGTGATAAAATAGGCATGCAAGGTGGTAGCCTCTCGGGAAAACATTCACATTACAGTACATTGACTATAAAGTAAAATGAAACGATCTTACCGGAATCTACACTGTGGAACAGGAACATGGCCTTTAAAGTGTGACGGATAGTAGTTTGACAACGCCCATTGCATGAGGAGCTGTTAACATGAGTCGGGATGGTTTCATCTCTGGACTCTAACTTTCATCCAAGCCCTCATTGAGAGATTGACAGGACTAATTAACCCCTTAATGACAACTGACGTACCAGGTACGTCATGCAAAAAACAGAATTTATGTTTACCTGATAAATTACTTTCTCCAACGGTGTGTCCGGTCCACGGCGTCATCCTTACTTGTGGGATATTCTCTTCCCCAACAGGAAATGGCAAAGAGCCCAGCAAAGCTGGTCACATGATCCCTCCTAGGCTCCGCCTTCCCCAGTCATTCGAACGACGTAAAGGAGGAATATTTGCATAGGAGAAATCATATGATACCGTGGTGACTGTAGTTAGAGAAAATAAATCATCAGACCTGATTAAAAAACCAGGGCGGGCCGTGGACCGGACACACCGTTGGAGAATGTAATTTATCAGGTAAACATAAATTCTGTTTTCTCCAACATAGGTGTGTCCGGTCCACGGCGTCATCCTTACTTGTGGGAACCAATACCAAAGCTTTAGGACACGGATGATGGGAGGGAGCAAATCAGGTCACCTAGATGGAAGGCACCACGGTTTGCAAAACCTTTCTCCCAAAAATAGCCTCAGAAGAAGCAAAAGTATCAAATTTGTAAAATTTGGTAAAAGTGTGCAGTGAAGACCAAGTCGCTGCCTTACATATCTGATCAACAGAAGCCTCGTTCTTGAAGGCCCATGTGGAAGCCACAGCCCTAGTGGAGTGAGCTGTGATTCTTTCAGGAGGCTGCCGTCCGGCAGTCTCATAAGCCAATCGGATGATGCTTTTAAGCCAAAAGAGAGAGAGAGGTAGAAGTTGCTTTTTGACCTCTCCTTTTACCAGAATAAACAACAAACAAGGAAGATGTTTGTCTGAAATCCTTTGTAGCCTCTAAATAGAATTTTAGAGAACGAACTACATCCAAATTGTGCAACAAACGTTCCTTCTTTGAAACTGGATTCGGACACAAAGAAGGCACAACTATCTCCTGGTTAATATTTTTGTTAGAAACAACTTTCGGAAGAAAACCAGGTTTAGTACGCAAAACCACCTTATCTGCATGGAACACCAGATAAGGAGGAGAACACTGCAGAGCAGATAACTCTGAAACTCTTCTAGCAGAAGAAATTGCAACCAAAAACAAAACTTTCCAAGATAATAACTTAATATCTACGGAATGTAAGGGTTCAAACGGAACCCCTTGAAGAACTGAAAGAACTAAATTGAGACTCCAAGGAGGAGTCAAAGGTTTGTAAACAGGCTTGATTCTAACCAGAGCCTGAACAAAAGCCTGAACATCTGGCACAGCCGCCAGCTTCTTGTGAAGTAAAACAGATAAAGCAGAAATCTGTCCCTTCAAAGAACTTGCAGATAATCCTTTCTCCAAACCCTCTTGTAGAAAGGATAGAATCTTAGGAATTTTTACCCTGTTCCATGGGAATCCTTTCGATTCGCACCAACAGATATATGTCTTCCATACTTTATGGTAAATTTTTCTAGTTACAGGCTTTCTAGCCTGAATAAGAGTATCAATGACAGAATCTGAGAACCCACGCTTTGATAAAATCAAGCGTTCAATCTCCAAGCAGTCAGTTGGAGTGATGCCAGATTCGGATGTTCGAACGGACCTTGAACAAGAAGGTCCCGTCTCAAAGGTAGCTTCCATGGTGGAGCCGATGACATATTCACCAGGTCTGCATACCAAGTTCTGCGTGGCCACGCAGGAGCTATCAAGATCACCGAAGCCCTCTCCTGATTGATCCTGGCTACCAGCCTGGGAATGAGAGGAAACGGTGGGAACACATAAGCTAGGTTGAAGGTCCAGGGCGCTACTAGTGCATCTACTAGAGTCGCCTTGGGATCCCTGGATCTGGACCCGTAGCAAGGAACCTTGAAGTTCTGACGAGACGCCATCAGATCCATGTCTGGAATGCCCCATAATTGAGTTATTTGGGCAAAAATTTTCGGATGGAGTTCCCACTCCCCCGGATGAAATGTCTGACGACTCAGAAAATCCGCTTCCCAATTTTCCACTCCTGGGATGTGGATTGCAGACAAGTGGCAGGAGTGAATCTCCGCCCATTGAATTACTTTGGTCACTTCTTCCATCGCCAGGGAACTCCTTGTTCCCCCCTGATGGTTGATATATGCCACAGTCGTCATGTTGTCTGATTGAAACCTTATGAATTTGGCCTTTGCTAGTTGAGGCCAAGCCTTGAGAGCATTGAATATCGCTCTCAGTTCCAGAATGTTTATCGGGAGAAGAGATTCTTCCCGAGACCATAGACCCTGAGCTTTCAGGTGTTTCCAGACCGCGCCCCAGCCCACCAGGCTGGCGTCGGTCGTTACAATGACCCACTCTGGTCTTCTGAAGCTCATCCCTGGGGACAGGTTGTCCAGGGTCAGCCACCAACGGAGTGAATCTCTGGTCCTCTGATCTACTTGGATCGTTGGGGACAAATCTGTATAATCCCCATTCCACTGTCTGAGCATGCACAGTTGTAATGGTCTTAGATGAATTCGCGCAAAAGGAACTATGTCCATTGCCGCAACCATCAAACCTATTACTTCCATGCACTGCGCTATGGAAGGAAGAAGAACAGAATGAAGTACTTGACAAGAGCTTAGAAGTTTTGATTTTATGGCTTCTGTCAGAAAAATCTTCATTTCTAAGGAGTCTATTATTGTTCCCAAGAAGGGAACTCTTGTTGACGGGAATAGAGAACTTTTTTCTACGTTCACTTTCCACCCGTGAGATCTGAGAAAGGCTAGGACAATGTCCGTATGAGCCTTTGCTTGTGGCAGAGACGACGCTTGAATCAGTATGTCGTCCAAGTAGGGTACTACTGCAATGCCCCTTGGCCTTAGCACCGCTAGAAGGGACCCTAGTACCTTTGTGAAAATTCTTGGAGCAGTGGCTAGTCCGAATGGAAGTGCCACAAACTGGTAATGCTTGTCCAGAAAGGCGAATCTTAGGAACCGATGATGTTCCTTGTGGATAGGAATATGTAGATACGCATCCTTTAAATCCACCGTGGTCATGAATTGACCTTCCCGGATGGTAGGAAGAATTGTCCGAATGGTTTCCATCTTGAACGATGGAACCTTGAGAAATTTGTTTAGGATCTTGAGATCCAAAATTGGTCTGAATGTTCCCTCTTTTTTGGGAACTATGAACAGATGGGAGTAAAACCCCATCCCTTGTTCTCCTAATGGAACAGGATGAATCACTCCCATTTTTAACAGGTCTTCTACACAATGTAAGAATGCCTGTCTTTTTATTTGGTCTGAAGACAATTGAGACCTGTGGAACCTCCCCCTTGGGGGTAGTTCCTTGAATTCCAGGAGATAACCTTGAGAAACTATTTCTAGCGCCCAAGGATCCTGAACATCTCTTGCCCAAGCCTGAGCGAAGAGAGAGAGTCTGCCCCCCACCAGATCCGGTCCCGGATCGGGGGCCAGCATCTCATGCTGTCTTGGTAGCGGGCTTCTTGGCCTGCTTACCTTTGTTCCAGCCTTGCATCGGTCTCCAGGCTGGTTTGGTTTGAGAAGAATTACCCTCTTGCTTAGAGGATGTAGAATTTGAGGCTGGTCCGTTTCTGCGAAAGGGACGAAAATTTGTTTTATTTTTAGCCTTAAAAGACCTATCCTGAGGAAGGGCGTGGCCCTTTCCCCCAGTGATGTCTGAAATAATCTCTTTCAAGTCAGGGCCAAACAGCGTTTTCCCCTTGAAAGGGATGTTAAGCAATCTGTTCTTGGAGGACACATCCGCTGACCAAGACTTCAGCCAAAGCGCTCTGCGCGCCACAATAGCAAAACCTGAATTTTTCGCCGCTAATCTAGCTAATTGCAAAGTGGCGTCTAAGGTAAAAGAGTTAGCCAACTTAAGTGCTTGAACTCTGTCCATAACCTCCTCATAAGAAGATGCTTTATTGAGCGACTTTTCTAGTTCCTCGAACCAGAAACACGCTGCTGTAGTGACAGGAACAATGCATGAAATTGGTTGTAGAAGGTAACCTTGCTGAACAAACATCTTTTTAAGCAAACCCTCTAATTTTTTATCCATAGGATCTTTGAAAGCACAACTATCTTCTATAGGGATAGTGGTGCGTTTGTTTAGAGTAGAAACCGCCCCCTCGACCTTGGGGACTGTCTGCCATAAGTCCTTCCTGGGGTCGACCATAGGAAATAATTTCTTAAATATAGGGGGAGGGACAAAAGGTATGCCGGGCCTTTCCCATTCTTTATTTACAATGTCCGCCACCCGCTTGGGTATAGGAAAAGCTTCGGGGGGCACCGGGACCTCTAGGAACCTGTCCATCTTACATAATTTCTCTGGAATGACCAAATTGTCACAATCATCCAGAGTAGATAACACCTCCTTAAGCAGAGCGCGGAGATGTTCCAATTTAAATTTGAATGTAATAACGTCAGGTTCAGCTTGTTGAGAAATTTTTCCTGAATCTGAAATTTCTCCCTCAGACAAAACCTCCCTAGCCCCTTCAGACTGGTGTAAGGGCATGTCAGAACCATTATCATCAGCGTCCTCATGCTCTTCAGTATCTAAAACAGAGCAGTCGCGCTTTCGCTGATAAGTGGGCATTTTGGCTAAAATGTTTTTAATAGAATTATCCATTACAGCCGTTAATTGTTGCATAGTAAGGAGGATTGGCGCACTAGATGCACTAGGGGCCTCCTGAGTGGGCAAGACTGGTGTAGACGTAGAAGGAGATGATGCAGTACCATGCTTACTCCCCTCACTTAAGGAATCATTTTGGGCAACATTATTATCAGTGGCATCATTGTCCCTACTTTGTTTGTCACATTCATCACATACATTTAAATGGAGAGGAACCTTGGCTTCCGAACATACAGAACATCGTCTATCTGATAGTTCAGACATGTTAATAGGCATAAACTTGATAACAAAGCACAAAAAACGTTTTAAAATAAAACCGTTACTGTCTCTTTAAATTTTAAACTGAACACACTTTTTTACTGAATATACGCAAAAGTATGAAGGAATTGTTCAAAATTCACCAAAATTTCACCACAGTGTCATAAAGCCTTAAAAGTATTGCAAACCAAATTTGAAAGCTTTAACTCTTAAAATAACGGAACCGGAGCCGTTTTTACATTTAACCCCCTATACAGTCCCTGGTATCTGCTTTGCTGAGACCCAACCAAGCCCAGAGGGGAATACGATACCAAATGACGCCTTCAATAAGCTTTTTCAGTGGATCTGAGCTCCTCACACATGCATCTGCATGCCTTGCTTTTCAAAAACAACTGCGCATTAGTGGCGCGAAAATGAGGCTCTGCCTATGACTAGAGAAGGCCCCCAGTGAAAAAGGTGTCCAATACAGTGCCTGCCTTTTTTTTAACAGAATTCCCAAGATTAAAATAACTCTCCAAAGTTGTAAACCATTAAATAGGTTTATAAAGTAATCGTTTTGGCCCAGAAAAATGTCTACCAGTCTTTAAAGCCCTTGTGAAGCCCTTATTCTTATATTGAAAATTCAGAAAATGGCTTACCGGATCCCATAGGGAAAATGACAGCTTCCAGCATTACCAGGTCTTGTTAGAAGTGTGTCATACCTCAAGCAGCCAAAGTCTGCTCACTGTCTCCCCCAACTGAAGTTAATTCCTCTCAACAGTCCTGTGTGGAAACAGCCATCGATTTTAGTAACGGTTGCTAAAATCATTTTCCTCTTACAAACAGAAATCTTCATCTCTTTTCTGTTTCAGAGTAAATAGTACATACCAGCACTATTTTAAAATAACAAACTCTTGATTGAAGAATAAAAACTACATTTAAACACCAAAAAACTCTGAGCCATCTCCGTGGAGATGTTGCCTGTGCAACGGCAAAGAGAATGACTGGGGAAGGCGGAGCCTGGGAGGGATCATGTGACCAGCTTTGCTGGGCTCTTTGCCATTTCCTGTTGGGGAAGAGAATATCCCACAAGTAAGGATGACGCCGTGGACCGGACACACCTATGTTGGAGAAACTAACAGTTAATGACAATGGACGTACCTGGTACGTCAGTTGTCTAACAGAGTGCTGGAAGCGATCACAAATGCTTCCAGCAGCTCTGAGGGGATTGCAGTGATGCCTCGATATGGAGGCATCCTGCAATACCACTTTACAAGCCTCCGATGCAGAGAGAGCCACTCTGTGGCCCTCTCTGCACCGGTAGCGATGGTGCCAGTGTCCGCCGGGTGTGAGGGTGCACGTGAGCGTGCATGTGCACGTGCACGTGCGCCCATTAGCCACACTGACACCAATGAATGAGGGCAGAAAGGGAAAAAAAAAGGGAATTTTTTTTTAAAATATAAAAGGATCTGGGAGGGGGAGGGGGTGGGGGTATTGTGGGGGGCTGCTACACTACAGAAATAGTTTTTAAGTAAAAAATAAAATAAAAATACTTTTTGGGGGGTTTTTGGGGCCAAATTGGGTACTGGCAGACAGCTGCCAGTACCCAAGATGGCGGTAATTAGGTAGGGGAGAGGGTTAGAGAGCTGGAGGGGGGATCAGGGAGGTTGGGGCTAAGGCAGGGGTCCATCACAGCTAAAATATTTTATTATTTTTATTTAAAAAAAAACACAAAACAAAAAACTTTTATTTAGTACTGGCAGACTTTAGTACTGGCAAACCTAAAATTGTGAAAAATTTAAAAAAAAATTTTATTTGCTCGCATTTGGTGGTGAAATGGTGGCATAAAATATACCAAAATGGGCCTAGATCAATACTTGGGGTTGTCTACTACACTACACTACACTACACTAAAATTAACCCTTCAAGCTCCCTAATTAACCCCTTCACTCCTGGGCATAAAACACGTGTGGTGCGCAGCGGCATTTAGCGGCCTTCTAATTACCAAAAAGCAACCCCAAAGCCATATAAAAGTCTGCTATTTCTGAAAAAAAAAGGGGATCCCAGAGAAGCATTTACAACCATTTGTGCCATAATTGCAGAAGCTGCTTGTAAATAATTTCAGTGGGAAACCTAAAGTTTGTGACAAATTTTGTGAAAAAGTGAACTTTTTTTTTTTTTTTTTTAATCGCATTTGGCGGTGAAATGGTGGCATGAAATATACCAAAATGGGCCTAGATCAATACTTTGGGATGTCTTCTAAAAAAATATATATAAATGTCAAGGGATATTCAGGTATTCCTGACAGATATCAGGGTTCCAATGTAACTAGCGCTAATTTTGAAAAAAAGTGGTTTGGAAATAGCGAAGTGCTACTTGTATTTATGGCCCTATAACTTGCAACAAAAGCAAAGAACATGTAAACATTGGGTATTTCTAAACTAAGGACAAAATTTAGAAACTATTTAGCATGGGTGTTTTTTGGTGATTGTAGATGTGTAACATATTTTGGGGGTCAAAGTTAGAAAAAGTGTGTTTTTTTCCATTTTTTCCTCATATTATATTTTTTTTTTAGTAAATTATAAGACATGATGAAAATAATGGTATCTTTAGAAAGTCCATTTAATGGCGAGAAAAACGGTATATAATATGTGTGGGTACAGTAAATGAGTAAGAGGGAAATTACAGCTAAACACAAACACTGCAGAAATGTAAAAATAGCCATTGTCATTAAGGGTAAGAAAATTGAAAAATGGTCCGGTCATTAAGGGGTTAAAACTTCTGTCCCATGCGGAAGAGTACTACCCTCCATAAGAGACCAAAAACAAAAATACTGACACTTCTCTGCCAACCTCCTGGGATGAAAGGCAAAGAATGACTGGGGAATGAGGGGAGTGGGAGGAGTATTTAAGCCTTTGGCTGGGGTGTCTTTGCCTCCTCCTGGTGGCCAGGTTCTTAACTCCCAAAAGTAATGAATGCAGCTGTAATAATAATATTATATATAATAATAATTATAATAATAATTATAATAATAATATTATATATAATAATAATTATAATAATATTATATATAATAATAATTATAATAATAATTATAATAATAATAATATATATATATATATATACACATATATACATACACTAATTTAAAAAATACTATATTGCTAAAAAATGTTAACCATCATCTGAGCCTTCAGCGAGTCAATCTTTTAGCTGGTGGTATATATATATATATATATATATATATATATATATATATATATATATATATATATATATATATATATATATGTAAAAAAAAAAAATATATCAGAGGGAACGCAATTGCTGTTTGAGAGCTCTTATGTCAAGTTCCTAGCTGACAGTAACTTTTCTAGTTCTGTCAGTGTAATAATTATAGTGGTGCAGACCCTTACAAATTATTTATTATGATTTAGAAAGGAAGAGAGAAATATCTAGGAGTGTAATCCTAGTTAAGTAAAGACAGGGATTTCAGCACTCTTTTAAGAAAATAATAAAGCTCATAAGACCAAAATACGTTTTAGAACAGTGAATTTTAATCCAATTGTGAACAGGGAAATCCTCCAACTGCATGCACACTACTCCCCAGGTGGGAAAGATACAACACATGTAGTATTCATTAAAGGGAGTTAAAAAAAGAACAAAATCTACTTCTGTACACACTAGAGTTAATATTTGAAACCTGACCGGTCAGGGGTGCACATATTGTACATAAACAAACAGCCAACGCTACATAAATTTGATATATGATGCCTATATATAACCTCTACACCCTGCTGCACACAGAACCCCTTTAAAAGAGGTATAACCTGGGCAGGTATGAAATAGTGGTATCTAAGAGGTCAACTAGGGGTATCATAAACAGAAGCAAGTCACAGCTTGTTGTCACAGTTACAATATGGTATGCAATGGATAGCGTATTGAGGTATATAATCAAGAAATGTAAAGCCTTAATTTGAGACTCACTACACCCAACTGCTCTCAGTACTCCAAACAAGGAGAGTATGATACCGGGCAGTACAAAAAGTGGTAATTATTACCAGGATCTAAGTGGTCTCTAAGTTAGGCTTATTTGTACTCAACAATATGCATGTAAAGCGACATGTTTTGGCAATGATGACAGACAGTATGTGCCCTTATTATGCTATTTTGTTAGCTCTTCATGCAAAGCTTGCTGTAGGAAAGAATAAGCAAAAGTAGAGGGTTATAGCATAAAGCACAATGAGTGGTATCTCCTCAATATTGCTGTGATCCTAGAAATGCTGATAGGTGAGGCTGCATGCAAAGAAAATTGTAGCAAGCAAAAAGAAAAGCAGTTCAAATGCTGTTGTTATGAGTTCAACTTAGCGTATAGGTAACAATGTTGCTATCCTTGGCAACTATTGTAACAGTACCCAGATATTTCTTTGTAAATATATTCCTCACAAGTCAATCAAACATGCAAGTTTTCACAGGTATCCATAGTTGTATACGACCGTAATACAGTCCATATTAGTGAACCTTTATGTAACATATACGACCTTGCTAATTCATTCAGACGTATCGCTGTGGCAAGGTGTGTCCTGGTTACTTCTCTGGTCCTCCGGTTACACTTGTTGCGCTTCTGTGTTTTTCACCGCAGGTACCATCAACCATGCGGTTTAGAGGCTGTGTTCGTAGCGTGCACCACGTAGGCCGGTCGGCTTAGCCAATGCCGACGCGCGTTTCACCCGCAGGGCTGATAGACAGACCTGGCTTCGTCAGGGCGGTATATTGAATGGACTCTCTTAGTCCTTCTTTATAGCATTTTGTGATAGCGCCCCTGCTGGAGGTGAAAATATATTGCATACCTAAACATAAAATATTCTAATTGAACAAACTTAAAAATAAAAAGCAGCAACAACAAACCATTTTGCAGATGTGCTGCACTTACAAACAAAAGATAACTCTAGATAGATATTCCTTTAACTGAATAGCTTATCTTAATACACATAAGGTTTTTACTCTTATCTATGAATATTATATTGTTTTTATTGTAGGGAAATACAAATCAGAAAAAATATATTTTTATTTTTAAATTTTTAAAGGGGGCTTTCATGAAATTTTTCTTGTCCTATAGAAAACAGGCCATATCAAGTTTATCATTTAAACCATCCGGCAGTTGAGTCCCCAACTCAAAGATCCACCTGCATTCTTTCTGCAGGAGGACCTTGTCGTTGTCGCCCCCTCTGCCATTGGTAATTCCTCTATCTATACAAATGAATTTTAGAGAGTCAGGATTACAATCATGTACCAGTTCATAATGTTTTGCAACATTGCTCTTCTGGTTTTTATTTTTTACATCATCTCGATGTTCAGTGATTCGGTCTTTTATGGCTCTCCTCGTTTTTTCCCACATAGAAACGTGGGCAGCTACAGGAGAGTAGGTAGATTACTCCTTCAGTATTACAATTGGTAAAGTGTTTTAGCTTGTATCTTTTCCCTGTATGGGTGCCAAAGTCTTTAGTTTTGACCATAAATTTACATGCCACGCATCGACCACAAGGGTGGTTACCAGATGACCTATGTCTTGTCAGCCAATCTGTCTGTTTTTGTTCAGACCTATATTGGCTTCTTACTAGCTTGTCCTTCAGATTACAGGCTCGTCTAGCTGTGATATTTGGATAATTCCCAACTTCTTTTGATACTCCCACATCACTTACAAGAATTTTCCAATTCTTGGCCAGGATCTCCTTTAAGGCATTCCAATGACAGTTGTAGTCTGTGACCAACCTTATTTTTGAATCTATTGGTTTTTCTTTCTGTACAAGAAGTGTGTTTCTGTTTGTATGTGCAGCATTGCTAAATGCCTTTTTTACATTTCGCTTGGAATATCCTCTGTCCAAGAACCTTTTTTGCATCTCTACACCATGCTTCAAGAACCTTTCTTTTGTCGAGCAATTTCTACGAAGCCGTAGAAATTGCCCTTTCGGTATACCTCGTATCAAGTGTGTTGGGTGGTGACTCGAAGCTAGGAGGAGGCTGTTAGTAGCAGTACTCTTCCGAAAGTTTTCAGTCACTATCATTCCTTGTTCAATTTTTACATTGACATCTAGAAACGCTTCAATCACCAAAAGATAACGGCACAGGTGTAAAACTTAAAAATTACTTTATTACTTCTTTTTAAAACCATAGCATATTCTTAAAAACACAGCACAAATCTGATAGACATGTCTAACATGTTTCGGCTTCAGTTAGCCTTAATCATAGACATCTAGAAACGCTTTACATGCATATTGTTGAGTACAAATAAGCCTAACTTAGAGACCACTTAGATCCTGGTAATAATTACCACTTTTTGTACTGCCCGGTATCATACTCTCCTTGTTTGGAGTACTGAGAGCAGTTGGGTGTAGTGAGTCTCAAATTAAGGCTTTACATTTCTTGATTATATACCTCAATACGCTATCCATTGCATACCATATTGTAACTGTGACAACAAGCTGTGACTTGCTTCTGTTTATGATACCCCTAGTTGACCTCTTAGATCCCACTATTTCATACCTGCCCAGGTTATACCTCTTTTAAAGGGGTTCTGTGTGCAGCAGGGTGTAGAGGTTATATATAGGCATCATATATCAAATTTATGTAGCGTTGGCTGTTTGTTTATGTACAATATGTGCACCCCTGACCGGTCAGGTTTCAAATATTAACTCTAGTGTGTACAGAAGTAGATTTTGTTCTTTTTTTAACTCCCTTTAATGAATACTACATGTGTTGTATCTTTCCCACCTGGGGAGTAGTGTGCATGCAGTTGGAGGATTTCCCTGTTCACAATTGGATTAAAATTCACTGTTCTAAAACGTATTTTGGTCTTATGAGCTTTATTATTTTCTTAAAAGAGTGCTGAAATCCCTGTCTTTACTTAACTAGGATTACACTCCTAGATATTTCTCTCTTCCTTTCTAAATCATAATATATATATATATATATATATATATATATATATATATATATATATATATATATATATATATATATATATATATGTATATATGTGTGTGTGTTGGAAAAATGGTGCAACTGACTTGTTCAATACAATACAAGGTTGCCACACACCTTTAATTTGTAAAAAGAGCAATATCTGTGAAGCGCAATAAAACGAGGTATGCCTGTATATAAAAGAAACTCTGCATTATACATTAATTATTTAAGCTGTCCCCTTTCCTGTAATTCCATTATGAAATTATGATCTTTTCAGCTCCTATTAAAAATGGAAGTGCAGTATACTGTTATATTCTATACAGCCATTGGTTACACCTGAATGTCCTATTTATAACTATGTCTAATTGGCCACAGCAGAGAAGGTAAGCTATGTTACAACATGGCAGCCCCCCATTGTTTTATAGACACTAAATATTGACGACAAAATAAGTGTAACGTTTTAAACAGCTAATGAAACTTTAAAAAAAAAAAATACATCTACATGTTATTCTCAGACTAACATTTTCTTTGAATGCATCACTCTAGCATTTATTTAGTGTTTAATGTCCCTTTAAGGAGGCAAACATCTGACAGAGAGATTCTGGGTGAGTGGGAGGGATTAAAGCGCTGGTATGTTTTTGCCTCCTCCTAGTGGACACATGATGTTCTCATGTTCTCGCACCATCTTATGAAATAAATAAACTGACAAAAAAGAGGACTATTTGTATTCAGCAATGCCAGAGTCATAAAAAGATATTAATAAGACTCTACACTAAGGGGTCGATTTATCAAAGGCTTTGCAAGTCTTTTGACCCACTACGGCTGAAGGTTCTCACATTTAAAAAGCAGCTACTTCCCTAATCTTTCGCCATCTTTAAAGTGGCGAAATTTAATCTCTGCGGTCTAGCCTGACCGGGGAGATTGACAGCTCCTGCCCGCGCGTGATTGACTGTGCGCAGGCAGGAGATGGGACTGCACGCGAGCGCAAAATAGCACTCGTTTGCAATGCTGAATTCCAGACGAATTCAGCCGCCTGAGGCAAGCTGCGACGGACAGAAGGGCATGTGCGCGCCCCTGTCCGCCTCAGCTTGATAAATCGCCCACAAACTCTTAAATTGCACCCTTTTGTCTATTGCAAAATTACACTCAAACACTAATTGTTTCATATATGTTACTGAAATATGTCATGTTGATCATCACCTAGTGGTCAGTATTGAAGAAAAAGCAAAGTTTAGGGAAATAATTTTTTTTTAAAATAATGCACTAACATTTTTTTAATATATAAAGTTCTATAATTTACTTGGGTCCCACCAAAACAATTTTGAGATTTACTTCTACCAAGTAATCCCCTATAATTAAACATCCGTCTGCAAGAAGAAAAATGCTGGTGTGCGTTTTACCAATCTAGTTAAAGGGTAATGAGGTAAAAAGTAAAAATTACTCTATTTTGTTAAATTATTTTTAATTTTACATCCTCACTATGTTTTAATTTGTGCAGCACACGAAGGTGTGCATGTGCTTTTACTCATGCACAAACTGTCCTAAAAAAAAAAAAAAAAAAAAAGATACAAAAACAATCTAAAATTAGCATACTTGCATATCCCCAATCACTAGCTGTGTCCTGCTCAGGTACAAGGTGAGATATTTTAACTGTGTGTTTCACTATGTGTTTAAATACAGTATAAAAAAGTAAATTTGTTTTAAAAATATGTCACTTTAATGTAGTTTGCAAAATGTTTAATGCACTCTTTTTTAATTTCCTAGCATGTTTGTGTAATTTGCTGCCAAATGTTTTTCAGATTTGTTCTATTCCATTACTGTTCATTAAAACTCCCAAACTTTTGCCATATATCACCTAATATAAGAAATATTGCTTGTCATTTGCAGTGTCTTCACAACTCTTTTAGGTAAGCTGTCCCTTTAAGACTTTTTCCCCCTGTGCTTGAGCATACTGTGATCTGTCCCTTTAAGACTGTTGTGTGTGCGTTTACCTTTAAGACGTGAGCTGTTTTAAGGCTGTGCGTGTGTTTTTTTATTCCTGTACCTTTAAGACGTGGTGCGAATTGTCCTTTTAAAGGACCATGTGTGTTGTGCACATGTGCCTTTCCCTTTAAAGCTTTTTGCGCCGTTTCTGTATGTGCATGATATGGTTAGTTCTTTTTTGAGTGTGCTTTAAGGATGTGTGCGTGTGCCTGCCCTTTTAAGATTGTGTGTGTGTGGTATGAGATGTCCCTTTTAAGGTTGTGTGCACCATATGTGTGTTCATGCTGTGATCTGCCCTTTAAAGACTATAATTAGATGCTTTAAGGCGGATTACATTGTATGAGTGTGCCTATCCCTTTAAGACTGCATGAGCTGTCTGTGCGTAGTGTGATCTGTCCCTTTAAAGCTGTATGAATTGTGTGTTTGTGCACATGTACCATTAAGGCTGTGTGTTTTCCTGTCATTTTAACAGTGTGTGAACATGGAGTGATCTGTTCTGGTAAGGAAGCGCATGATCATTTTCATATCTTACCAGTTGCATCACTGTGTACAGCCCATTCTCATGTGGTTTGTTAGTGTAGAATTGTCCCTGGTTACCAGAAAAAAAAAAAAGACACTTGCAATTATACACAAGTGCCTGCGGGAGCCTTGAGTTCAGCAGGCAATTGTGTCAAATCCTGAATAAATGTTCAGTAAATCAGATACTACTTATGACATCTGGCAAAAATGCAGAAGCCCTGAAAGAAAATATTAGAGAGTATTGAGGTGACACTGATACGTCCCGATAACTGAAAAAGACATAGGACAGATACAGACTATGATGAACAAATGGTGCTCTATGAGGGAGATCTGGATAGAAATAAAATTAAACAGTAAAAGAAACACAATTTGGTTTATCCCTGGCAGTATGAAATTCTGCCCCCTGGTGGCAAATATTACAGAAGCAACATCAGAGGAGGCAGCCAGTGAGCAAGGAGAGTTGTGCTTGTGTTGTGCAGAACAAGATTCATTTATGTGATTATGGGACTAGGAATTAAAGCAGCATACGATTTCAATTCAAGAATAATTTCACATCCTGTAAAACTGTTGCTGGTTAAAGAGGATGCTAAATATGTTAAATAGAAAACAGACTGATAGAAATGCATTGCTACAATATTATAGGTTTGTCCCTAGACATCTAAACGACGCCTCACTAACAATACAAAAGTTAAGTTCAAAAGAATTTAAAATCATTGTTTAAATACATAAGAAGCTAATCAGTGTTTAAAATGAATCTACACTCACAATACATGCTTTAAAACTATGTCTATTTTGTTTGCAATCAAGGGACACACCCTGAAAAGTTCTGATCATCTTATTTTGTTTACTGTGGCCAATTAGAAATTGATATAAATGAGCAATAAAATAATAAATTTACACATTAAAATTACAGGACTATTTAGCATTATTATTATTATCATTAATTTATGAATTAATTCAGACAAAGCATACAATTTTAAATAACTCCAATTTACTTCTACTATCAAATTTGCTTCATTTTCTTTGTTTCCTTTGTTAAAGGAGCAGCAATGCACTGGAGGGAGACAGCTGAACACATCTGGTGAGCCAATGGCAAGAAGCATTTATGTACAGCCACCAATAAGCAGCTAGTATATTGCCGAGCATACCTAGGAATGCTTTTTTTTGTTTTTGTTTAAAGGGTGCCTAGATAATGAAACAAATTAGATAATAGAGCATGCAATTGAAAACTGTCCACTTCTATCTAAATTAAGAAAATTACATTTTTACTTATGTCCCTTTAACCTCTTAACTGCTGAGACATTTTCACCCCTGTGTTGAGCTGTTTTTAGATGCTGCTGACATTTAAACTTTACGTTAGGCCATTTTCCGTGAGAAACCCACACACACAGGCCCATCAGATTCAAACTGTACCATTATTTTATGTATATATCATGACATGTGACAATTCTACTACAAAATGTGTGAATATATATTTTAATTCAAAATGTTAATGAACAAGGGTCTAAACAATCGTTTTTTTTTCCTCTAAACACTAAAGTAAAAAGAATAAAGGGGTTATTATTTTATATAAATTAGAGCATCTGGGAATATTTATATAAAACTTGCATATGCAAATAAGGGCTCCTTAAGAACCCCATCTCAAATAAATGCACATCGATTCACGCCAGGTTATCACAATTACCACAGCGATCACCTATAAAAATATATGGGTGCTGTATATTAGAGAGGCCTATGGGCTTTAAAACAAGGGGTCATGGGAAAATCTAGGTCTGTTAAAGTGAAAGTAAATCCTAGTGTTTTACAAACGCTAGGATTTACTATTGAAACAAATAAAGGGCACTTTCATTCATGACGTATAAGATACTTTATGTAGAAAGCTCCTTTATTTGATTCAATCGATCGCCGCTCTTAGCTCTAACACAGCAGTGCACGGCTAAAAAAATTTGGGTTGAGGTGAGGTTTTCACCTCTTAGCCAATAGCAGTGCGGTAAATCCGGCTCCCATAGGCGCCAAGCCGGATTTACTGCACGGCTATTGGCTAAGGTGAAACGTCACCTCTTAGCCAAAATTTTTTTTAGCCGTGGGCTGCTGTAGCAGCTAAAAACGGCATTCGATTGAATCAAATAAAGGAGCTTTCTACATAAGTATCTTATACTTCATGAATGAAAGTGCCCTTTATTTGTTTCAATAGTAAATCCTAGCGTTTGTAAAACGTTAGGATTTACTTTCACTTTAAAGTGTATATAAGTGTAATGTGTTTAAAAGGATAATCAAGTCAAAATTAAACTTTCATTAGTCAGAGCATTCAATTTTAAACAACTTTCCAATTTACTTCCATTGCAAAAATGTGCACAGTCTTTTTATATTTAAACTCCTCCTCCTACTGAACATGTGCAAGAATTCACAGAATAAGCGTTTATATGCATTTGTGATTGGCTGACGGCTGTCACATGGTACGTGTATGCATTTGTGATTGGCTGATGGTGTCACAGGGGGAGTGGAAATAGACATAACGTTTTAAATTGTCAGAAAAAAAGTGCTATTGCATTGTCTTGTTATCTTGCATTAGTTGATTACGCAAATCTACTGTGTTTAATGGACCTTTAAAGGGACAGTCAGCACCAGAATTTTTGTTGTTTTAAAAGATAGATAATCCCTTAATTACCAATTCCCCAGTTTTGCATAACCAACACAGTTATAATTATACACGTTTTACCTCTGTAATTATCTTATATCTAAGCCTCAGCAGACTGCCCCCTTATTTCAGTTCTTTTGACAGACTTGCATTTTAGCCAATCAGAGCTGTCTCTATGGTAAATTCACGTGCATGAGCTCAATGTTATCTATATGAAACACATGAACTAATGCCCTCTAGTGGTGAAAAACTATCAAAATGCATTTAGATTAGAGGCGGCCTTCAAGATCTAAGACAGAGCTTTCCAAACTTTTCATGTTGGTAACACACTTTTTAGACCGACATCATTTTGCCACACAGTAATTCAGTTGTACAAGCAAACAGGAGGTTAAAACTTGTTTTAAGAGATACAGACACAAACATAAATTATATAATAACTAAATGTATTTACAAGTAACATTATGTATGTGCAAGAATTAAAAAAAGTTTAATAACACCAATAGCTACTTACTATATATGGGTGCTGTATATTAGAGAGGCCTATGGGCTTTAAAACAAGGGGTCACTTTTTAGACCGACATCATTCATGAATTCTTTGAGAACAACAACTTGCAATTGGCCACCTTAAATACATTTTCTCATGATTGGATGCACCTGTCTATGAAGTTCAAGGCTTATTGGGCTCACCAAACCAATTATGAGTTCCAATTAATCAGTGCTAGGTAGTTAAAGGAGTTCAAATCAACAAAATGACAAGGGTACCCAAATTTATGCATCGGTCTAATTTCAATTTGATGCATATTGCACATTTTCTGTTAATCCAATAAACCTAATTTCACTACTGAAATATTACTGTATCCGTCAGTTATTTGATAGATCAAAATGAAATATATATATATATATATATATATATATATATATATATATATATATATATATATATATATATATACATACATACACACACACACACACATATACAATTTGCGCTGAAAGTTTGATTTGAAACACTATTTATTTACACGACTAATGTGGCTAAAAAATTGTACACAAATCCCACTGCCACAAATCTGCAAAAGCATTCCATCATTCTTACCAGCAAATACATGTAAACTATCCACATGTCTGTGTCCTTGATCTCCAACCTTAAAGAAAAAGCAGTCGGAACTGTGTACATATAACTAATCAAATTAGCCTGGTAATAGTATATCTACTGAAAAACAAAATCACATCAGATTACACAAGAAGGACCACTGAATGCTAAAAAAATCCTACAACCTAATAACGTTAAAAAAAAAAAAAAAATATTGACAGGATATGATGTCTGAATTAATCCAGGATATTGTATCTCATGTGGAACCACAAATGTAAAACCTAACTTGCATTATTACAAAATAAATTATTAACACATTTAAAAAAAATGTGTAAACAAATTTCTAACTAGGAACACAGAGTTCATATTACTGTCCCTAAACAATGCGCTTTAATTCACTTTTTAGTTTTTTCAAAAGGAATCTAAGTCTGTACAATTTGGAATTAAAATGTGTTACTTGGCCCACAAGGTACTGAATAAATATTTTTCTTGCAAGTAAAACCAAAGCAAAACCATATTTAATGGTAGTAAAAAAATGTAATGCAGAGGCACATGGGAACCTGTATGAAAGATAAAGAAATTACTTTAATTTGTGCACAATCATAGGAATATCAGGGAGGGCAGTTATTAAAGGAATAACGCAAATCTGATAACAGAAGTAAATATGAATGTTGTTTAAAATGTTATGCTCCATCTGAATCATGAAATAAATAATTTTGGTTTTCATGTCCCTTTAAATATCAATAATTAAAACTTCCCAATAAGCAAACATTACATACAATGTTTATGGTTCCAAATCAACCATTATTATACCCAGTGGAAACTGCTAATGTACATTTCAGAAGCAGCTTTCCCATCTTGTGACCCCCACTACTTATCTGATGTAGAAAAACAACTGAGGTTATCATTTCACTGTAACACAAAGGAAGTCTGGATGAGGGGTTTTCTGGTCTAATAAGAGAATATTTTTAAAGGGACATTACAGGAAAATGAAACCCAAATTTTTTTCTTTTAGGATTTTAAAAACAGCGTGCAATTTTAAACAACTTTCTAATTTACTTCTTTTACCTAATTTGCGTGATTCTCTTGATATCCTTTGCTGAAAAGCATATCTAGTTAGGCTCAGAAGCTGCTGATTGGTGGATTCACAGATGCCTTGTGTGATTGGCTCACCCTTGTGCACTTCTATTTCTTCAACAAAGGATATATAAAGAATGAAGCAAATTAGATAAAATAACTAAATTTAAATGTTTAAAGTTGTATTCTCTATCTGAATCATGGAAGAAGAAAAAAAATTGGGATTAATGTCCCTTTTAATTTATTTGCTTGCACGTTTCTGTGCTGAATAACCGATATTGTTTGGAGGGCACATGAAGGCTCATCCCCATCTACTGATACAGCTAGAGTTGCCTATCAGTCAGTGAGCCACACATGCATAGGTTTGCAGCAGTCTAACATTGCTATATCCCAAACAGCCATTATTTGCACATTTTATCTGTCACAAATTGGGCTCAGTAGAAGAGAAGGAAAACTTTTATAGCATGATTTAGTGCAAATTAACCTAAGCATAACAAATCCTTGTCTTGGAATAGCAATTTAATACAATACCCATACAATATACCTGTCTGACACATGAAATATTTAAAAGTAGCTATTGTTTCCTGCAACCATCAACACTCCTGGCAAAGTGTGCCAATGTTCACCTGTTAGTTATGCTGCTTCATGCGGCTTCCTCCAATAACGGCTTCCCCCCCAGAGCAAACATAGCCTGAGGCCACCCCGTGATTGGACGAAGCCGTATTTGTCATTTCTGAAGTAAGAGATTACCTAGAGCTTGCAAGGAAGAAAAGATAAGCATTTTTTTTAAAACGGCTGAAATGTAAACTTTCATGATTGAAAGTGCCCGTTTTTAATAGTATTTTTAAAAACAGGGCTTTCATTCATGAAACTTTACATTCACTTTAACAGGTGCCCATATCTCAAGCAGATTTACAACAGTGTTGTGGTCACATAATGCTCTACTGACACCTAGCAGCCAGCAGTAACCTTTTTAAAGCAATTAATGGGCACGATGCTAGTGGTGATGATGACCTGTATATCTGTATTCGTTGAGCCCATATTGTGCCATGTTTATGGATCAATAAAGTAAAGATCTGTTCCACTGAATATGTGCTGTGGGTTTAACTATTTGTAGAGCTGCGACAACTAATCAATATAATTGATAATAGATTATGAGAATAGTTGGTCTGTGCACAGCACCAGTTTCATTCCAATGAGCTCCTGCAAATGGTATTGTGTTTTATGCCCTTAGCCTAAAGGACGTCTACAGACATTTACTTTTCACGACAGGATAAGCTTAATACTACTCCTGGCTTATGTGCAACCAAGAAATAATATGAGTTATCATTCGGATTGTTTATATTAAATCAGGTGATTTGGGACTCTGCTTTGCTTGATATAGTGCTGAGCTTATTATTTGAATTGATGTCACTATTACCTGTTTGCACAATTATTAGCAGATCATTTGCTATTGCTGATTATATGTGCTGTATAGATAAATGTGTAAGGCTTTGTCCTGTTATTTATGAATAGTCCTTAGTGCTTTTGACTTATTTTGTGTTTTTATATTTTTAATCAATTGTAATATATACCAAATTCAACCTTTATAAGTATACAGGGAGTGCAGAATTATTAGGCAAGTTGTATTTTTGAGGATTCATTTTATTATTGAACAACAACCATGTTCTCAATGAACCCAAAAAACTCATTAATATCAAAGCTGAATAGTTTTGGAAGTAGTTTTTAGTTTGTTTTTAGTTATAGCTATTTTAGGGGGATATCTGTGTGTGCAGGTGACTATTACTGTGCATAATTATTAGGCAACTTAACAAAAAACAAATATATACCCATTTCAATTATTTATTTTTACCAGTGAAACCAATATAACATCTCAACATTCACAAATATACATTTCTGACATTCAAAAACAAAACAAAAACAAATCAGTGACCAATATAGCCACCTTTCTTTGCAAGGACACTCAAAAGCCTGCCATCCATGGATTCTGTCAGTGTTTTGATCTGTTCACCATCAACATTGCGTGCAGCAGCAACCACGGCCTCCCAGACACTGTTCAGAGAGGTGTACTGTTTTCCCTCCTTGTAAATCTCACATTTGATGGACCACAGGTTCTCAATGGGGTTCAGATCAGGTGAACAAGGAGGCCATGTCATTAAATTTTCTTCTTTCATTCCCTTTCTTGCCAGCCACGCTGTGGAGTACTTGGACGCGTGTGATGGAGCATTGTCGTGCATGAAAATCATGTTTTTCTTGAAGGATGCAGACTTCTTCCTGTACCACTGCTTGAAGAAGGTGTCTTCCAGAAACTGGCAGTAGGACTGGGAGTTGAGCTTGACTCCATCCTCAGCCCGAAAAGGCCCCAAAAGCTCATCTTTGATGATACCAGACCAAACCAGTACTCCACCTCCACCTTGCTGGCATCTGAGTCGGACTGGAGCTCTCTGCCCTTTACCAATCCAGCCACGGGCCCATCCATCTGGCCCATCAAGACTCACTCTCATTTCATCAGTCCATAAAACCTTAGAAAAATCAGTCTTGAGATATTTCTTGGCCTAGTCTTGATGTTTCAGCTTGTGTGTCTTGTTCAGTGGTGGTCGTCTTTCAGCCTTTCTTACCTTGGCCATGTCTCCGAGTATTGCACACCTTGTGCTTTTGGGCACTCCAGTGATGTTGCAGCTCTGAAATATGGCCAAACTGGTGGCAAGTGGCATCTTGGCAGCTGCACGCTTGACTTTTCTCAGTTAATGGGCAGTTATTTTGCGCCTTGGTTTTTCCACACGCTTCTTGCGACCCTGTTGACTATTTTGAATGAAACGCTTGATTGTTCGATGATCACGCTTCAGAAGCTTTGCAATTTTAAGAGTGCTGCATCCCTCTGCAAGATATCTCACTATTTGTGACTTTTCTGAGCCTGTCAAGTCCTTCTTTTGACCCATTTTGCCAAAGGAAAGGAAGTTGCCTAATAATTATGCACACCTGATATAGGGTGTTGATGTCATTAGACCACACCCCTTCTCATTACAGAGATGCACATCACCTAATATGCTTAATTGGTAGTAGGCTTTCAAGCCTATACAGCTTGGAGTAAGACAACATGCATAAAGAGGATGATGTGGTCAAAATACTCATTTGCCTAATAATTCTGCACTCCCTGTATATCTGTTATGTTAAGAGCGGACTAGATATTTTTTTTTCCTAACCTTATAGCTGGTTATTTACCATTGCATATAGATATTCAAGATATTTTATGTTAGAATAGGAGAGTTAACAAAGATAAATATTCCACCTTGGTGATATTGGCAAAACCCTACTTATGCATCTCAGGCACCTCAACACCACCTGTGCGCCTCTTCTCTGCTGCAGGAAACATAGCTTCAAAAAAGAGCCAGCCTCTGCCAGGAGCATGTGGTCATGTTTCTGAAAGTGTGAGAGTCTACCTCTTTCTAGTTCTACCTCTTTCAAAACAGTTTGAGGTTTTGTTTTCCTTAATTATTAAACGTGTCGTGCTGCTTAAAAATTGGACAAACAATTGTGTTAATGTTAAATTGTAAAGTTTTAGGAATAGATTTATTATGCTGCGGATGCAGCCGTTTCCGTGCGAGCCTTTAGGCTTGCCGGAAACTTAAGAAGCAGCGGCCATAAGACCACTGCTCCTTAACTCATCCGCCACTTCTAAGGTGCCAGAAAGCAATCATCCCGATCAGGATGATTGACACCCCCTGCTAGTGGCCAATGTGCAGGGGGCGGCTTGTGCAATGTTAAATGCTGTCAGCATTTATTGATGTCGGGCAGACATGATCTGCTACAGTTTGAAATGATCCGCTACCCCTTAGTCTGAAATTTATATTTCTAACACTCAGTATGTGGATTTTATTTTTAATATAGGGAAAAATGTATTATTTTTATCTGATTAGTCGAAAAAATAAATCAGCCGATATATCGATTATGAAAATAATAGTCGCAGCCCTAACGATTTGCATATGCACTTTGAGGGTATTGGTGGATTCCCTGTCTACCTCTGCATTAATTGTTCCTAAGAGGAAGCTGCTGTTGCATGTTTGTTGTGCTCTATTTGATGAGCCAGGATGCTACAAATCTAAACTTACACAAGAGAGACATGGTTCATTTTGTGCACAATTTAAGGGCAAGGAGTTTGCTGGTGAACACTTGTAACCTGTGTCTATAAAGGTTATTGTATAGCCTTTTATATTTATGCACCATTCTATAGTAATAAGGCAAATATATTGGGAACTTGGCTTATCTACCCTGTTACTGCCTGCTGGTCCATTTTGCAGATATGCTGCCCTCTACATATGTTCTATATGAGAGCTATTTAAGATTTGCTCTATTCATCACATATCGGTTACATTTAAAGAAGACGTTTCATAGCCAACAGATTAGATCTTTACACAGGTTATAATTTTATGATTCAGATAGAGCAGTGTTTCCCAACTACAGTCCCCAGTACCCTTAACAGGCCAGATATTCATTATGTCTTAAAGTGATGGTAAAGTCAGACCTTTCATTTTATACCAAATAATATTATGTATGAGAAATAAAATAACAGCTTTTTTAAAACGAAGTCTGTACCTGCTAGCAGTCATATTCCTTGTTTAGATCGCTGTCCATCAAATGTTTAAGACGTTCATCTATTTTTTATTTATTTTTACACATTACCCTTTTAACCAATCAGAAGCATAGCCAACTGGCAAGCTAAAATGAATGTAAGCTCCTAATGCGCATGCGTTTTTTTTTGCGCAATACATGTGGATAATCTCAGCCTCTTTGACTGCCTCTGTGTGCGTTCCATTCTTTCTCTTGGGAGCACGGATCAAATCTGACATATAGAGAGAGGGTGGGACCGCTCTATATGTCACTCGAATGCAATACTGAAAATATAAGGAGGCAGAGGGATCCATCAGAAACAGTTGTGCCTTAATTAAATTACAAAGGTAATTTTAACAGAAACCATTAATAATTTTGCTAAATTTTTGCAGTTATTGGTTTATATGGTCTAATATAAGATTTTTTCCATTGGTACTAAATATATTGTTTACCATCACTTTAACTAGAGCACAGGTGAAATAATCAGCTGATGGGTGAGCTAATTTCACTTCAGCGCTGTGGAATCTGTTGGCGCTCTACAAATCAACAACAACCACCACCTGTGCTCTAGATAAGACATAATGAATTATCTGGCCCTCTAAAAGGTCCTGAGGACTGGGTTTGGGAAACACTGAGATAGAGCATGCAATTTAACCCTAAGGCAGAACATACAGTGATCTGAGATGTCATCGCAGGAAATGCAGCCTGTCTGCAGAAAGAACAGGACACATGCAGGAACTTTTAGCGCTTGAACTTTGAAGAGAACTGTCTAATGTGGAGCAGCACTACAAACAGAGCTGTGCTGTGGTTGCAGTGTATAAGTTTTCCTTAACACAGTGTATCAAGAGCAAAGTGCTGTTTGAAGTGAGTTGTCAAATATGCAGTAGCGCTGCAAAGCAGCAGCACATTGCTTTTTGACTGTCTCTCAAAGATTTTTTCATACCCGCCCCCTAGCCTTTCCCATTCTGCAAAGCTGTTTATTCTGAATGTAAGACGTTAGTATGATAATTGCATCTTTTTTATTACTACATTTCTATGTTATACCAAGAGAAAAGGAAACTGATTTATTCAAGAGACATTTTAAAATTTCTTTTTTTTGTATGAAGCTAATTTGCAATGCAATTATTTATAAAGCATTAAAAATTGTTTGATTCTTCAGTTAACCAACACATTGCTGTTGAACTGGTGCCTTAGTGTAACTGTCTAATTTAAAATTTTATTTTATTTAAAAATTACCAGCAGAAAATTTTTCACTAAAAAAATCTCATCGCAAAAAGTGAAGAAAAGTTCTGCCTCTGGGCAATTTAAAATGGTTTACTTTTATTATCAAAATTTGCTTCATTCTTTGTTGAAGGAGCAGCAATGCACTATTGGGAGCTTGCTGAACATACCGGGTGTGGCAATGACAAGAGGCAAATATGTACAGCCACCAATCCGCAGCTAGCTACCAATAATAGATCAAAAAGTATCCTTAGCCTATGTACGCCTGTCATTTATGCTGCTTCATGTGACTGATTAACAGGTACCCATATTTCAAGTAGATTTGACAACATACTCTAGAACAGTGCTGTTTATGATCACACAATGCTCTGCTGACACCTTGCAGCTATGTTCTTAACTGCAGTAGTAGTAACCTTTATAAGGGAAGATGAGGAAAACACGTTTTATGAACACTATCCTTAAAATTGCTAGAAGTCATGTGACCTGTCAATCTGTATCTGTTGAGCCAGGATGTAACAAAACAAACTGCAATGCCCTAAACTGGCATAAGAGATCCACAGTTCATGTTATGCACAATTTAAGGACAAGGAGTTTGCTAGTAAACACGTGTAATCTGTGCCTAACAGTATACTTCTGATTTTCACACCATTATGCAAAATAAAATTATTTAAAAGGACTTAGAGAGACAGGAAACTCCACATTTGTCTTTCAAAATTTATAGAACATACAATTTTAAATGTGTGCAGGCACTAATCACCAGCTAGCTCCCACTAGTATAGGATATATGCAGATTCTTTTTCAACAATGGATACATTTGAAAATAGAAGTGATTTTAAAGGTGTCTGAAAATGAGATGCTCTGATTCTTGTAAGAGTAATTTGGACTTTCCCATCACTTTAACGGTCTAGACAGCTCGGGAGACAAAGCACCTCACTTTCTTTTAATAATCACTAAAATGACTAAACAATCCACTTGTACACAGAATATTACAGGTTTGGCTGGAGATAGTTAAAGGTTCATGAAACCCATATTATTTGCATGATCCAGATACAGCATACATTAAAACTTCTACTTCTATTATAAAACATTCTTTGTTCTTATGTTAAAATAACTAAGCAGGTGCATTCACGTGTTTGGTGCACAGTAGTGTTGCAAAGATGCTTTTAAAATTGTGCAAACACTGCTGCCACCTAGTGCTCAAAAGTGTATAACATTGTTAAAAGCACAACTGGTATACACGTGCCTGTAAAGTCAAAATGAACCTTTCACGATTTAGACAGAGCATGTAATTTTAAACAACTTTCTAACTTCCATGATCAAATTTGCTTTGCTCTCTACGAAGGCTGATAGAAGCTTAGTAGTGTGCACGTGTCTTTAGCATTCTATAGCAGCAGTGTTTGTAACTATGCATAACATCGCTATAACCTCTAGGTAGACTCATAGAAGCCTAAAGGGACAGTCTACTGCAGAATGTTTATTGTTTAAAAACATAGAAAATCCCTTTATAACTCATTCCCCAGTTTAGCATAACCAACACGGTTATATTAATATACTTTTTACCGCTGTGATAACCTTGTATCTAAGGCTCTGCAGACTGCCCCTTTATCTTAGTTCTTTTGACAGAATTATATTTTAGCCAATTAGTGCCCTCTCATAAGTAACTCCATGGGCACGAGCACAATGTTATCTATATGGCATACATGAACTATTGCCCTCTAGCTGTGAAAAACTCTCAAATGCATTCAGCTAAGGGACGGCCTTCAAGGGCTTATAAATTAGCATATGAGCCTACCTAGGTTTAGCTTTGAACTAATACCACCAAGAGAACAGAGCAAATGTGATGATAAAAGTAAATTGGAACGTTAATTAAAATGACATGCTTTATCCAATCCAAGTTTAATTTTGACTTTATTGTCCCTTTAACCCCATAAAGACTGACGTACCCTGTATGCCGCAGGTCACTAAGGGGTTTAATAGTGCAGTGGACGCATGCAGATATAGCGTGGTGTTGCTGAAAATTGGGAAAACCTGCGCTATTCCGGAGTAACATAAGGGGGTATTGAAATAATCGCTGATGTACAGGGTACGTCAGCTGTCGTTAAAGGTGTTAAATAAATAAGAATACCATGAAAAGAGCATACATTTGTTAAAAGAAGTAACGTGGAAACGTATTATAAATTGTATGCTCTATTTCAATCATGAAACACTTATGTGTGGTTTATAAAAAGAAAAAAAAACGCACTATAAAATAGAAAGAATTTAAGTTCTCACTTAAATGTGAAAACCAGGTTTTAGATTTTTCTCTGCACTGGCGCTCCTTTAAAAAAATAAAAAGGTAGGAAGAATCATCGCACTTGCGCACCCGGAGCATGTAATTGTAGGTGAGGGTGCAGTACCTTGTGCCACATATAGAAATTAATTTAAAGCTAAAATGAGCTTGTTTTTCGGGGCAAAGCGAAGTATGAAGCAAAGCAGGCAGCCAATCAGATGTGAATATGGCCATAAATCAGTGCTTGACAAATCTGTTTAAAAATTAGGAGCCAGTAAGAATATTTAGAAGCCAGACAGTGGGATTTGTATAGAGATATATGGAGAATAACCTAACAAAATCCTAAGTTAGGAGCGAGGGGCTCCCAGGTTTGTCAAGCCCTGCCATTAAGAGATTAGTGAAGAGCACCAAAATGTGGCTGTACGTTTTGTACATTCAACATTTAGAAAGAAAAAAAAATAGAGACTTTAAAAACAAGGTATGTATGCTTATTTAACCTGGCTCTTAACTGTACGCTTGATATTGTTATAGGGCCTAGAATGTGCTTTAAAATCTGGCATGAACATTCTTTTTTTGCCATATTTATACCTCTATATGTACATACACATACTGTATATAAACGCACACAATGGAAAATGAACATTTATGGCTACTTATAGGAGTGAGCCCAAAAGACCTGCTTTAAATAAATAATGAACGGTCAGATACAACCTGTAGTATAGCTGAATTATTGAGATGGATCTAACAAATGAATTAGGATACGGTTACAATAATTACACTACTGCACTATATCTCACAGTAAATCACACAAAGCCAAACTGAGGCATTGCAGGAATAAACCAACTGCAACAGAAGCAGTGCATCTCCTATCTCCCCATGTCCCTGTTGTATGGATGAATCACACTGATGACTCACATTCAATGCTTCACTAAAATGCAGAGCATCAATAAGCTGTTCTTTAGCAGTGTAGGGTTTTCCTGATGTCCTTCTATAAATGTTGCAAAATGCAGAATAGGTTAAAGGGACAATAAACCTACCAAATAATGTTATATAATTCTGCACATAACGGCTTAGCGCCACGTTTCTAAGGCAAAGGACTACAGAGATATTTTACTACGAAAACTGAATTTTACAGAAAGCTGCTCCTGGCTCTACTGAGCGGGTCTGTTTTTTTCTC
This sequence comes from Bombina bombina, assembly GCF_027579735.1. Lineage (NCBI taxonomy): Eukaryota > Metazoa > Chordata > Amphibia > Anura > Bombinatoridae > Bombina > Bombina bombina. The sequence goes on along the minus strand of NC_069499.1, from coordinate 935,191,855 downwards.
CTCAGCGCATTGCCGGCATGCTGTCTAGTCACAGCTTGCCCGATAGTGATATTAAACTCAATGTATGGTCTGGAAGCGGGAGCAAGCTACACCAAGTTTAATAGCGCGACAGGGCCAGCTGTGACTAGACAGCATGCCGGTAATGCGCTTACGAGAAAAAAACAGACCCACTCAGTAGAGCCAGGAGCAACGTTCTGTAAAATTCAATATTCGAAGTAAAATATCTCTGTAGTCCTTTGCTTTAGAAACTTGGCGCTAAGCCGTTCTATAACATTATTTGGTAGGTTTACTGTCCCTTTAAGGCATAGTAGGCACCAAATATTCTACTTATTGGGAGTCCATAACAAAAGCACTAGAAGCTCAGGCATCACTTACGACAACACTGCTCCAGGCTAAGTTTTCTCAGCTGCAAATAGCAGTAAAAATTTGTAGTTCTAAGAACAATGTTGTTTTAACCCCTTAACGACTGAGGACGTGCAGGGTACGTCCTCAGAAAAAAGGCAGTTAATGCCTGAGAACGTACCCTGCACGTCCTCAGTGTGGAAAGCAGCTGGAAGCGATCCTGCTCGCTTCCAGCTGCTTTCCGGTTATTGCAGTGATGCCTCGATATGGAGGCATCCTGCAATAACCTTTTTAAGTAATCCGGTGCAGAGAGAGCCACTCTGTGGCCCTCTCTGCACCGGAGATCGGTTGCTCCCTTTGTTGGTGGGTGGGAGCCGGACCGGGAGGCGGGTGGCGGCCATCGATGGCCCTGTGGAAGTGAAGGGGGGCGGGATCGTGGGCGGGGGTGGCTGGGGGCGCGCACGGGCACGCGCGCGTGCACGGGAGGGTGGGGGCGGGCGCGTGCACGGGGAGGGAGCGGGTGGGAACCGCTACACTGCAGAAAATGTGAAAATAAAAAGATAAAAAATATTGAAAATTAAAATAATCAGCAAGGTGGTGGGGGTTTGTCTGTGGGGGGTGGGGGGGGGGGAAGCTACACTACAGAAAAAAAAAACCAAAGAAAAAAAAAGCACTTTTTATTGTAAACTGGGTACTGGCAGACAGCTGCCAGTACCCAAGATGGCCCCCAATAAGGCAGAGGGGAGGGTTAGAGAGCGGTTTTGGGGGGGATCAGGGAGGTTGGGGGCTAAGGGGGGGATCCTACACAGTAGCATATGTAAATATGCTAAAAAAAATTTCATTTTTTTTTTAAAACCCTTTTATTTTAGTACTGGCAGACTTTCTGCCAGTACTTAAGATGGCGGGGACAATTGTGGGGTGGGGGAGGGAAGGGAGCTGTTTGGGAGGGATCAGGGGGTGGGATGTGTCAGATGGGAGGCTGATCTCTACACTAAAGCTAAAATTAACCCTGCAAGATCACTACAAACTCCCTAATTAACCCTTTCACTGCTAGCCATAATACACGTGTGAGGCGCAACAGGATTTAGTGGCCTTCTAATTACCAGAAAGCAACGCCAAAGTCATATATGTCTGCTATTTCTGAACAAAGGGGATCCCAGACAAGCATTTACAACCATTTGTGCCATAATTGCACAAGCTGTTTGTAAATGATTTCAGTGAGAAACCTAAAATTGTGAAAAATTTTACGTTTTTTTTAATTTGATCGCATTTGGCGGTGAAATGGTGGCATGAAATATACCAAAATGTGCCTAGATCAATACTTGGGGTTGTCTACTACACTACACTAAAGCTAAAATTAACCCTACAAGCTCCCTAATTAACCCCTTAACTGCTGGACATGATACACTTGTGGTGCGCAGTGGCATTTAGCGGCCTTCTAATTACCAAAAAGCAATGCCAAAGCCATATAAGTCTGCTATTTCTGAACAAAGGGGATCCCAGAGAAGAATTTACAACCATTTATTACATAATTGCAAAATGTAAGTAAATAATTTCTGTGAGAAACCTAAAGTTTGTGAAAAAAATTGTGAAAAAGTGAACAATTTTTTGTATTTGATCGCATTTGGTGGTGAAATGGTGACATGAACTATACCAAAATGTGCCTAGATCAATACTTAGGGATGTCTACTAAAAAAAAATATATACATGTCAAGGGATATTCAGGGATTCCTGACAGATATCAGTCTTCCAATGTAACTAGCGCTCATTTTGAGAAAAAAAAAGTGGTTTGGAAATAGCAAAGTGCTACTTGTATTTATGGCCCTATAACTTACAAATAAAGTAAAGAACATGTAAACATTGGGTATTTCTAAACTCAGGACAAAATTTAGAAACTATTTAGCATGGGTGTTTTTTGGTGGTTGTAGATGTGTAACAGATTTGGGGGTCAAAGTTAGAAAAAGTGTTTTTTTTTTTCCATTTTTCCTCATATTTTATAATTTTTTTTATAGTAAATTATAAGATATGATGAAAATAATGGTATCTTTAGAAAGTCCATTTAATGGCGAGAAAAACGGTATATAATATGTGTGGGTACAGTAAATGAGTAAGAGGAAAATTACAGCTAAACACAAACACCGCAGAAATGTAAAAATAGCCTTGGTCCCAAACGGACAGAAAATGGAAAAGTGCTGCGGTCATTAAGGGGTTAAACAAACATAAGAAATAAAAATAGCTAAAGCGTTGCTCTGCAGAATTAATATTGTTCTACTGAAAGAGGTGGATGGCAAATGTAAAGGGTCAGTAAAGTCAAGATAAAACGGATTATTAAGATACAGCATGTGATTTTAAACAACTCTAATTTACCTCTAATTTGCTTTGTCTCCTTGGTATTCTTTGTTGAAAAACATACCTAGGTAAGCTAGGATCAGCAATACCCTATTGGGAGTTAGCTGCTGAGATCGGTAGACGCCTACATTTCCACTTGTCATTGCTTCACCCGATATTTTCAGTAACTGTACATTCCTTCAACAAAGGATACCAAGAGAATAAAGCATTTTTGATAATACACATACATTTGAAAGTTGCTGAAAATTGTATTCTGTCTAAATCACGAAGAAAAAAAAGTTGGGCTCCATGTCCCTTTAACACAAAATGTTGCCACAATTATTAGGTTATATAAAGAAACAAAAAGCTGATCAGATAAGCGGGGCCTTTATGTAAACCTCTGACCTTAGCTCTGACAAACAATTTAAATACATGGCCAAGACTAGTGCTGTTTATTGCAAAAGTAGTAGTGGCACAGTGTGGACTAACATCCAGATGTCTTATGTAGCACAAGTCAAACACTTGATGCAAATATATAGTGCAGAATGCCATGCAGTCTATAACAGTGCTAGGAACTCTCTAGCTTGTGCTTACAGCACTCAGGTTGCTATGAAACAGTCTAATGGCTTCTGCGTTGCATGTTTGCCAAGCCTGACCTAGAGTTTCCATCTGCCAGGTTTGCTTTACAGTTTGTATCATTTCCAAGCTTCAAATCACTTAATCTTTCTAATATTTAAAAATGACATAAAATGTTGTGCTTCATGTTTGTTTGTTTTTTAGTAAAAATGGCTAATCAGTAAATGGTGTATGCAGTAAATATCATACACATTGTCATTTAAACGTCATTAATAACGTCTTGCTTTTCTTTAAAACTTGTGCTTGTCCCACACTCCCTAGAGAGGCCAAAAAGCAAATTCTGTTACCTAGGTTTTTTTTCAAATGCTGCAAATTGGTGTAAACCATTTTATTTGCAGCACTTGCTTTTTGGCCTCTATGGAGCATGAAACAAGCTTTTTTTGACAAAAAGAAAAAGGCGTTTAATGAACCTTTAATACTACTGCATATAGGAAACAACTTAGTTTGTAAGAACATCAATCTACCCTACCACTAATTGATAACTTGCATCTTAGCGCCTAATTATCAGAGAACTCATAGAAGCTACTTGTTCAAAGTGATAGATAACCCATTTGTCAGAAGTAACATGGTAACCTGAAAAAAACATAATAATTTGATATAAGGAGGGTAAGAATCAGTTTAATCATCTGAAGTACTTAAAACGGACAGTTTGGAATCCCACACTTCTAACACTTCCTTGAAGACAATCAATATATGAAAAATTAAAACTTAATAATGCTCATTAAAAGGATACGAAACACAAAAAGGTTTCAAGATTCAGATAAAGCACGCAACTTTAAAAAAAACTATTTCAAATTCACTTCTATTAACTAATTTGCTTTGTTCTCTTGGGGTCCTTTGTTGAAAAGCACACCTGGGTAGAATGCGGATATATTGTGTTCTACTGGGGCTATCTGCTGATTGGTGGCTGTACATAAATGCCTCTCGTCATTGGCTCACCGGATGTGTTCAGCTAGCTGCTATTAGTGCATTGCTGCTCCTTCAACAAAGAATACCAAGGGAATAAAGCAAATAATAGAAGTAAATAGGAATGTTGTCTAAAATTGTATGTTCTATCTGAATCATGAAAGGAACATTTTGGGTTTCATAATAATACAATTTTGGTGCAGAAAACAGAAAAATGAAATTACAAACCTGTAGAAAGATTTCATCTGATAGCTATTAACTGTTCATATAGAGCAACAGATAACTGCTGAATAGGGCAAATCTTAAATAATTATTATAGAGACCTGTGAACATACCTGACATAACTGACTATGGGCTAGATTACAAGTGGTGCTCTAACTGTTGCGCAAAGCTATATTGGATTTTTCCGGCATTTTGCGCACAACAGAAATAGTGCACGTATTGCAAGTTAAAAGTAAATTTCTTTGCTTAAGTGAAATCTAATTTATCCCGTCAGGTTAGCCCAACTACAGAGCTAAGGTTATGTGATGGTAAAGTCTCCCCTTTATAGAATCAGATCCGGAATGTTCGAGATACTTTAGATGGAGTTTAATTCATCAGATTTAAAGGGACACAGAACCCAAAATTTTTCTTTCATGATTCAGATAGAGCATGCAATTTTAAGCAATTTTTGGTTCAGTACTCTGGACAGCAACTGTTTACTGATGGGTGAATTTATCCATCAATCGGCAAGAACAACCCAGGTTGTTCACCAAAAATGGTCCGGCATCTAAATTTACATTCTTGCTTTTTAAATAAAGATACCAAGACAATGAAGAAAATTTGATAATAGGAGTAAATTAGAAAGTTGCTTAAAATTGCATGCTCTATCTGAATCATGGAAGAAAAAAATTGGGTTCAGTGTCCCTTTAATGAAGATGCACTGTAAGTTATAAGATTCCCTGAGCTCCGCAGCCAACTTCGAAAGTCAATTTTTTTATGTGAGCTAAAGGTTTAAATTGTTGTCCAATCAGTGCTCTACCCTTTGGGCACCATTTGTTGCATCTAAAATGCTGATTGGACAACAAAAACAACAACAACAACTTAAACCGTTAGCTCACAGAAAAATGTACTTTTAAAGTGACGGCAGAGCACAGGGTATTTGAATTTCAGATCTATATTAAAAAGTAAGTTATAGCGTATCTTCATTACAATTGATCAATTAAACTCCATCTACAATATCACTAACATTCCAGATATGTTTCTATAAAGGGGAGATATTACCATCACTTTAACTGTTATGCAAGACAAAAAAAGAGTGGCTTAAAAATATATATGCATGTGCAGTTATAAGCATAACAACACTGTATGATAAACATTTTTTTAAAAAATTTGTGTTAAAATGTTATAAGGAATCAAAGATATAAAGGTCTCAGGTGTTGCAAATGGCTTTAACATAGAGATACATACATGTCTAAAAAAAATTAAAAAATATATGCGTGTGAATTTCTCTCTGTAAATATATACATGTGTGTATATGTATTTACAGAGAGAGAAAGTATATATATATATCACACACATATATGTATATACACACATACTATTGTTATTTTGTATTGTCTGACGAAGGGGGTAACACCCCGAAAAGTTACATTAAATGGTAACATTGAAAATTCTGGCGAGCGCATCCCTTTTCTTCACTACTATCAATACTTTGGAAGCACCCTGGGTGGATGAAATGTTAACCGTGAGTGCTGGCCTGCCTGCTGTTATATATAAATAGCGCTCCACTCGTAATCTAGCCGTACATAGGGGAAAACATATTCGCAAAATGGACCATCAAACAGTAACACCATAGGTAAGTCAAGTTCCCCATATCTTTGTCTCATCACAGTGGAGTGGTGAATAAATATAAAAAGCTATACAATAAACTGTGTAAAATAAAACTTGTATGACAGACAGTAGTCTGGAACTTCAGCAAGTGAATATAATAAGAATATACAGAATAACAGGGTATAACCCAACAGTGCCAAGTAGAAAAGATCAAGAAGTTAGTTACCAGAGGTCCACCAAGCTAGGCTTCTCTAAGATACGTCTACCAGTAAATCAGTTGACATCTCTAGCATACCAAGTTGAAGTCTAGCCTCTTTCCTCCCTCCACTTCAATCAAACTTTATTAGACCCTCACAAGTTGAGGCAGCGTTCCCTTTTAAATAGCGGTTCGTTCCTACGCACTGCATAATACAGGGGAAACCCAAATATTCTCTCCTATATTCTGTATTAATGGGCATTTAAAGGCCACAATAGTCGCAAAATTACATGCATGTAATTTTAAGACTATTGACCCTACACCAGGGGATTTCAAACCTGTCTTCAGGCCTCCCTAACAAACCAGATTTTCAGGATATCTGAGCTGGAGCGCAGGTTAAATAATCAAATGATTAGTAAACATGGTTATTAACCTGCTCTCACACAAGGCAATCCTGAAAATATGGCCTGTTAGGGAGGCCTGAGCACAGGTTTGAAAACCCCTGCCCTATAATATGTTTCACACCCGCATAGGAATTAAACACACAGTAGAAGTGCTGCGCAGGACCCGAAGAACACTGCTGGTCCTGAGTGGAAAATGCAGTTGATCCAATCAGCAGCACTAGATGCATATCTGAGTTGTGCGACTAACGCTTCTGATTGGATCAACTGCGGTTTTCAAGCAGGACAAGCAGTGCTCTGCACTTCTACTATGTGTTTAGTTAGCCCCTCTGCACACAAATTAGAGCATGTGATTTTTCAACTATTATGGCCCTATAAAAAGGGACATTAAACACTTTGAGATGGTAATATAAAATGATAAATCGTATATATAGAAAAAACACTCTAAGTATACTTTCATTATTTATTCTGGCCCCATTTCCTGTAATTCCATTCTGAAATTGTGAGCTTTTTAGTTCTTGTTAGAAATGGAAGTGCAGAAATGGCTGCACAGTGCTCACTCTAGTGACCTATTTATAACTGTCCCTTATTGGCCACTGCAGGGAAGGTAACCTAAGTTACAACATGGCAGCTAACATTGTTTTATAGACACTAAAACTTTACACTTATTTTGTCAATATTTACAAAGCTAATGAAACTTTTGAATGCATCATTCTATCTAGCATTTATTCAGTATTTGATGTCCCTTTAAGTGAAAAATGTTCTACAGGGAATATTAAAGCTCAGTAACTAATCTTTTTATGCAGAAGTTTTTAAATTAAAAAGGGGCAGTCTATTCAATAATAAACTTTTATGATTGAGATAGGGCATGCCATTTAAAAAAAAAAAAAAAAAAAAAAAAAAAAAAAACTTTCCAATTTACTTTTATCATCAATGTTTCTTTGTTCTCTTGGTATTCTTAGTTCAAATCTACTAAAAACATAGGTAGGCTCATATGCTAATTTCTAAGCCCTTGAAGGCCGCCTCTTATCTGAATGCATTTTTACATTTTTTCACAACTAGAGGGTGTTGGTTCATGTATGCCATATAGACAACATTGTGCTCCCGCCCATGGCGTTACAAGAGTCAGCACTGATTGGCTAAAATGCAAGTCCGTCAAAAGTACTGAAATAAGGGGGCAGTCTGCAGAGGCTTAGATACAAGGTAATTACAGAGGTAAAAAGTGTATTAATTTAACTGTGTTGGTAATGCAAAACTGGGGAATGGGTAATAAAGGGATTATCTATCTTTTTAAACAATGAAATTTCTGGTGTAGACTGTCCCTTTAAAGATGTTAAAAATGAATATTAACACTACTACAGGGAAATGAATGTTTGTGCAAAACTCAATCTCAGGGATAGGCTGCTCGAAGTATAGCTCACACGGCTCTATTGGTGAACACAAACACGCCTCCATCAGAAAAAATACATTTTATTAGGGACACCAACATCTACAAATACCATGCATTTTAGAATAAGGAATGAAAAGAAACAAAAAAAAGATTAAGAATTAGAATTGCTCTTTGTATGCCCTTTTAT